>NC_135512.1:5042500-5345000 GCF_051989575.1 Stigmatopora nigra
TTATTTTCAATTTTACTACAAATGGTGAACTTCCATTTCTCAGTCACAATTGGGATTAAAACAGTGCTTTTGCCGATCATATTTTGACGTAATGACATCATGATTCCGAATATTAATGCTTCAAAAAAGGATGTGACCAGGTGGCAAGATTAAAATAGTTGCAACAAAAGCATAGGTGGAAAATAATGCTTGATTGGAACACCTGTTGTGAATTTTTCTATTTCCAGCTCCATTATTGAACAATTCAATGAAACAGAAAACAGCAATTTTGCACCATTTTGAAAAGAAAAGTTATTTTAGTTCCTTTTTTGGGCTCAATTTTGAAATATAAGAAACTACATGCCCAATTTTGAATTTTAGGAAACTGTGTGCCCAATGATAAACAGCCAATGACTATTAGAAGAGACAATTAAAAGATCTAAATATAGGTAGTTTACATAATCATAACCATTGAAAAAAAGATCTTTTAAAACACCACACTTTCCCCAAAAAAGTTTTGGCTGGTTTATATTCAGGCACAACTTTTGTTTTGTTCAAAAAAAGAAAACAGTCCTTTAAAATGTCGTCAAATAACTTGATAAGCTTGCAAAACTAATACATTCAACCAACTATTAATGAATAATGTCATCTTAAAACTTCAACCAAAAGCCTCATACATTTTCCATTTTTTTAGGGGGAGGGTCTTTAGAGTATATAAATAGATATATATTTTTTAAATGTTTATTTCACATCAGTTTCACTGAATATATCTTTGTTCATAAAATGTTACTATGGGCCATCAAATGTTCCCCACCGCTACAGTCATGATTAAATTCTATTTAAACAAGAGTCCCAAACACTCCCAAAGAAGTGTTTTTTTTTACATCAGTGCGGCTCTTGCAAATATATACCTACAAAATCCACGGAAAGGGTGCCTGCCTGTGACATTAAATTTGTTTAAAACAAAAAGCACCATTTGTTTGTTTGTTTTTCCTGCAGAGTTGTAAAATAACAACATCAACAACAACAACTAAAAAAAGACTCCACCACGCACATTAGCATGTCGTAGTTTTGTTTGATAAGGTCATGTGGTGGCTAAAGACTGAAAAGCGGGGGAGTCACAATGCAGCACCAATAAATTGTTTTTTTTCCTCATATATATTTAGACATATACAATTACATATTAAATATAGCTTTGCATTGGTGCTTTGTACAAAAACAGTGTTGCCTTTCACTGTAAGTCTGTTTTTTGAAAGTGTTGTACACCCCAATACAATATTAACTAGAAGAAATCAAAAAGGCCAAAAAAAACAGGGTGAATTTACCAAAAAAACAAAAAATAATTAAAAAAATCCCTGTTTTTAGCTTGTCGTGTCACTTTTTTTTTTTATATTTGTCCACTAGGAGAATAAATAAAGTCAGGCACGGTCCAAATTTAGCACCATTGTTTTCTGACAGAGCGTCAAATACTATATTGCATTGTACAACACGTTTTTGAATCAAAAAAAAAGAAAAGAAAAAGGCAAAAAGGGGGCGGGACATAAATATATAAATCTCACAACTGTACAGTCAGGAGAATGAATTATATTCACAGTACAAACACAAACAACACAAAAAAAAATGTGAGAAGTAGTCCAGTAGTTTGCTGTGGCAAAAAGGTCAACAATTTTCCCAGTGTGTGTGTGTGTGTGTGTTTTTTTTTTATGTATTTTAGAGTCGTCAAACCCTGGCATTCACTTGAGGCGCTCAAAAGTTCAAATAAATATACAAAGCTTAGCTTAAGAAGTTAAAAAATTGTCCTGCTTTGATAAGGTTTCAAAGTAGTGCCACTTGGAAAAACGTTAATAACAATAATAATAAAAAACGGACACATGCAGCATCAGTTTTTTGTTGTTTCCTGCCGTTATTATTATTATGATTGTTATTACCGACCTGGATTTTAGCTTGACTTAACAACAGTGACAAAAAGAGAATGAAAAGAGCACCAGTTCATAGCAGAATATTAAATCACGTTCAGTTTAACGGTTTTAAAACGAAGCGAAAAAAACGACAGATTTGGAAGTAAACGTGTTTTATGACATATGTCAGGAACCTCTATTGGTGGATGTAAAGTCTGAGATTATTGAGGAGTAAAGGGAAAAATGGAATTGCTTGGATCCAGTTAGCGAGAAAACTCTGAAAGCAGTAAAAAAAAAAGTTTTTTTTTAACTTTTAAGTTTTTTTTTTAAAGTTTTGAGTCAGAAAATGAGTCCTACTAGTACCAAACCATTCTGCTACAAACAACTGTATGTTGTTATCCAGTGTTAACTTAATCAAAAAAAATGAATTTCCTCATCTTAGTTCATAGTTCAGATGTAAGAAAAATGAAAAAAAAAAAACACTATTGTGATTACCATTTGAGCAGAAATCAATGAACAGATTGAAGAAAAATTCTCTGAGAGAAGAAAGTCGTGTGCTTGTTGCATTAATTCCCGGAGTGGCAAATTCATATATCAAATAAGTAAGTAAATGTAAATGACATCCAAACACAAGCGGTTCCTTTGAATTCTGCTCATGGCCATCACAACAATGCATGTGTGTGTGTGTATGCGTGCGTGCTTGCTTGTGTTTGTGTGTTTATATCAATACAGAAGCCGGTCTTGGAGGCGGTCCGGTAGTATAGATGTATTAAAGCACCAGTGAGTGAGGAGCAGAGTGCCTTGGATGGATCCACACCTGGACATTTGCATAGTTTTGTTTTTTTATGTTGAGGTAGTTTTCAGCAGTTACCTAAAAGACAAAAAAAAATTACAATCAGAAGACTTGACAACATCAAACACACCAGTAAAAATGCCTCTTTAGCACTGCAACTTTCTATATAAGTACTGAAACTTAATGAATACTAGTAACATCAGAAAAATCAAATTCTGTCTTCAACAGGGGTGCACCTCAATGGTAATTTGTAACTCTTTAAACTTGAATGAAACGGTCAAATTAGTGGAATCATAAGTCAAGGTTTTTGTTCAGAGATGTGCCATGACAGTTTTGGGATATAAAATATGTATCTTGGCGGCATGTTTGGGAAGAAGTTGGTCTATTTGTACTGTGATTGGAATAATTTTGGATCTTTATGTGATTCCTGCTGATAATATTTTAATGAGAATGACAATTAGTAATATAGGTGACTATAAAAATTTCAATTGTCCTTTGAGATTTGTTCAATGCAAAGTGTGCCACAGCTCAGAAAAGGTTGGGAAACACTGTTCTATCCTTATGTATGTAAATATAGGAATAAATGGGCTTTTTATGATTTTGAAAATGACTCCTCCCAAAGAGGCTTGTTTTCCATTCTACTTTTCTGAAATGAGAAGAAACGAATATGGGGTACAAAGACCAAAAGATTCTTTCAAATGCCCAAACTGACTTTCATTCCAAAAAACTAAAGACTCTTACCTTGTTCAATACGAACACTGAACTTCCTACGAGCCTCTCTCTCTCTCTTATCCACCCTCCCCCAACCCAAAATCCTATTTTGGTCGGGAGCCAGGCATCGGTGCGGTGGCGGCGGTGTAGGTGCCATGCATGCCCTGAGTTCTTCGCATGCTCCCTCCACCACCTGAGCCGCAGGCAGGAGGCGGAGCCAAGCGGGGGGAGTAGTGCACCGCGTACGGCCGAGAGGTGGAGGAGACGGACAAAGGGGAGGAAGAGCGGGGAGGGAGACCGGCGGGGGAGGAGACACTCAGGACGTGGGAGGAATGGACCCTCTGGGGATGGGAGAGGCGGGACGAGAGGGGCGGGACGACGGGGGTGTCGGCCGAAGCCGAGGAGGCGGTTGGGGCGGCGGCGGCGTGCAAGGGGGCCGGGGGAGGGAGAGAGAGCGTGGGAGGGGAGGGGCTGTGCAGCACCGACTGTGTGCGGCTGTGCTGGGCCTGTGACAAGGAGGGGGGCACGGGCGAGGGCGCGGAAGCCAGGCGCGTGGAGGCGGCTTGGGAGAGACCCAGCAGAGAACCCAGGCCTCCGGATGTGGGCGGCGAGGCCCCAAACTGATGGGAGGACACGGAGGGAGCCGCGTGGTGAAAGGTACCTGCGAATCAAATAGCAGAAACGGAGGGGAGTAGGGAAGGGGGTGGGTCAAGACAGCAAGGGAAGCAGAGACAAGAGAGCGGGGCGGGGAGGGGGGGCAGAGAGAAGCCGGAGCTGAGCCAGAGAGCGCCAAGCGGGTTTTGATACAAGTGCACAAAAAAAGCTAAACAGAGTCAAATCACTGTGCGATTTTAGAACAAAAAAAAATCGCTTTCAAGGGGAAAATTTAGGAAACATGACATGATTAAAGTATTGTATTATTACATTTGAAAGTGTCTAGTATTTATATTTGTTTGCATAGGGGTCAATTTAACGTAATGAAAGCTTTTGGGATCTATACCTTTAAAACATGGATTTCACAAGGTGCCTCCAAACTAAAAAAACTAAACAGCACACCATTACTATGTAAATAGGTGCAATTATTAATATATGACTGGCCGTAAACGGTCCTGTCTATTTGAACGAAGCACGTCTGATACATTTGAATAGAAAACCTGAACCATGGAGATTTTTGTTGTACGTCTCCTTTGAAAGCACACCAATTTTCAAATTTCCATGCAAGTGAAATGACTCTGACAAACATAACACCCAGAGAAAATGGAAGAAAAAAAATCTCTTTTACTCATAATCCCATTTTCTGAGGGTGTTTGCAACCACAGCCAAGCAGCCGCCAATCAAAGCCAGGCAGCACAGCAAGCAACTTACCTCATTGTTGTCGAGCCTGCTCTAAAACCTAACCCTCACTCAGACAGCTCGACAATACCGATAGAAACAAAAAAACAAAAAATCCTCAACATTTATCAACTCACCTCCTGCTGCCCCCCCTGCAAGCCCAGCACTAGAGAATCCGCCCAGGCCAGAGTGTCCGTTGACCATCCGAGCGCCATTGCTCGTGCCGGAGCTTCCTGTCTGGGCTCCGAACAACGTCTGTAAGACCGAAGTCCCTCCCAGTGGGAACTGAGAGCCCAGGTACTGACCCACCGAGGATCCCGTTGGTACTGTGACGGGGCTGACGCCGACTTTTCCGCTCAGTATACCCGCTCCGCCACTGGCGGCTGCGGCGGCTATGAAGAGGTTCTGACTGGAATGGCTACTGCTTGGCTTTAACTCCCAGTCCCGAGGGGCTTTCTGTTTCTGTAAAACTTGGCGGGGGTCTGAACCACTGCCCGTTTGACATCCTGATACATGACCACCACGGTTGCCAGATTCCTGGCTAAGGAAAGGGTTGGGATTGGGGTAACTAGATAGCTCCGCCT
The DNA here is from genome assembly GCF_051989575.1 of Stigmatopora nigra. Lineage (NCBI taxonomy): Eukaryota > Metazoa > Chordata > Actinopteri > Syngnathiformes > Syngnathidae > Stigmatopora > Stigmatopora nigra. Next base: position 5,047,798 of record NC_135512.1, read on the forward strand.
CGCTCCCTTTCCTAGGCTGCTGATGGTGTTTGTAATCGATGTCCGAGTTTCCCATTCCGAATGAAGAGCCCCCTTGTCTCAGTTCCGAGTTAGGTTGCTTTGGGTCAGAAATAGGGGAAAAGGTGGACTTCCATTTGCTTGTGGAGGACAATGATGATGACGAGGAGGCCTCACTGCCTGTGCTGTTACCACTGCTGCTGCTGGACTTTCTGCCTAGAACAAAAAATAATGAAATGAGATGAGAAGATTTGAAAAATGGTGGTAAAAGATCATTCAATTTAAATTTTACTGTTTAAAATGTTGTGCCTTTGGTGCCATGGGGGGAAAAAAAACAAAACTTTCTGTGGTCCACCGAGTACGAACAATGCAGATTTTTGAGTCGATTTTGGAAAAAGAAAAAGTCATGGGTATGATATTAAATATTATATTACCACAAATGGTTTATATTTTGAAATAAATTTAAAAATATACCTCTTTCACTATCGCAAACTCTACCAGATCCATCTCTGCTGTCGAAGGATATTGTAGCAATCTTTCGTTCAACTCTACAAAGAAAAGAAGCGGAAAAAAATTACATTTAAGTGGTGATGGTCTCAATTTAGCTCGGTTATATTAAAAGGAAAACTTGCTTTAATTGAGGGATTGGACCACGGGTGGGAAAACTATTACACAAAGGAGTGTGGGAGTGGGTTTTCATTCTAGCCCATCAAGAGGACATGTTTTCAACAATCTGGTGTCCTACAAGTGCAATCAGGTTTTGGCAGAAATCTGATTTGTTAGACTGTCTGTGCAGAATCAGTTGGATCAAAAACCTGCACCCACAGCAGCCCGAGAGGAGCAGTTTGGTTGGACCATGTAGAACGCATGTGGCGGCCCGGGGGCCAAATCTGGCCCGCCGCATCATTTTGTGTGGCCCGGAAAAGTTAATAAATGAGTGCCGACTTTTTGTTTTAGGATCAAATTAAAATGTAGAGCTTAGATGTATATTAAATGTCCTGATTTCCCCCTTTTTAAATCAATAATTGTATTTTTTTATCAATTTTTCAGTTTTTAGTTCAAAAAACATTTAGTAAAATCAAAAAATATATTTAAAAAAAAAGAAGCTAAAATAAACATTGTTTTCGATCTATAAAAACTGAATATTCAGGGCTTTTAATCCAGTTCTTTAAATCCATTCATGAGAAAAAATATATAAATATATAAAATAATTCACTGACTCAACCAGTTGGAACTAAATTACCGTGAGCTGGTGCTGTCAGCCGGGTATCCCGAGTCTTCATCATCCGTGCTGGGAGCAGAGGAATATCGACCAGTGCCGTTGACCTCCATGGGGCGCTCCCTCTTCAGTACCGGAGGCTGCTCCGGGGTCGGCGCCCCGGGGCTGTGGCTCGATTGCTCGGGCGAGGAAATGGCGGCGATCTCCAGTGGCTGGTTGATGTTGCTTACCTGTTAATGACAGATATTAGCTCACCTCTTAATTCCAGGGTCAAATAGGATTCTCACCATGGATGTGATATTCAGAGGCGATCCGGAGGTGTGGTTGTTAACATTGATTCCGGGGAAGGACCTCCTCTTTGGGGAGCCGCTGGCTGCCAAGACCCCCGTCGAGCCTCGCTTCCGCCTCCCTCGCTTGCGGCCTTCTTGAGTAGCGATGGCGTGCGCGGGGATCGACGACGATGATGATAGGTGAGCGTGCTGCGTGCCGCCGGGTGGCTGGTGGTTGTGGTTTCCGTGGTTACTGTGGTATCCTTGCTTGTTTGAGCCACCGGCGTGGTGGTGGTGATGATGCTGGTGGAGGCGCGATCCTCCGGTCAAACCGCCTCCGCTGCCTGACGATGAGGAAGAAGACGAGGAGGACGAAGAGGAGAAGAAAATTCTCCTCCGCAGTTCATTGTCCTGGGGCTCGGCGTCCGATTCGGCCTCCTGACGTTCTTGGCTATCGTCTGGAAGAATCCTCGGAGGTCCGTCTGCATAATGAAGAACCCCTCCGGTGCCGAGCGGGGGGCTGTGGATGGGACCGCCGCCTCTGCTCATGGGTCCCGCCAGAGGCGTGTTTGTGTGGAAAGGCGATGAAGAAGCACCATTTAGTTCCTCGGAGTGGGGACCTCCATTCATGAGCCCTGAGCTAGATGAATAACCTATGGTGAAAAAGAAAAAAGGTATTAAAGCATAACAAGTCTTCTTGTTCTATACAGGGCAAGAGGTCAGTTCATTATTTTCTGGAGTAACTTGTCTTTTTGCCGCATCTCTTTCGTGTATAACAGATATCTACGAGTACTGGGCGGAGCATTGCGTTTTTTCAGTGTTTTTTTTTCTGTCACTCAGCGCGAATCACGGAACACTCGCTAATACGAGGAGTATATATTAATTCTCGTTGGCAAATGGTCGTGCGCTATCCTATTGCGAGGACATTTGTGTGCATCATTTTTTAAATATTATTTTTGGTGTTTTTTCAGAGGGTTGGAACGAATTACTTTGTTTTTAGTTCATTTCAATTGGAAAACTTCGTTCGAGTTACAAAAATATCGACATAGGAGCTCAGTCCCGAAACGTATTAAGCTCATATCTCGAGGTACTGTACAGTGATTATGTATTAGAAGGCAACAAATTTGTCCTACCATTGATTTGATTGGCCTGAGACACCGGGCTGGGAGTACTTCTCTGAAATGAGACAAAAAAGAGCATATTATGACACCAAATGAAGTGCAAGACATTTTTCACAGCACCGGAAATACTGACCAGCCTCTCAACCCGACTGGGTAGCACCACGCTGGCCAGTGGAATGCTGACTGGAAGTTTGCTAGGGTGAACAGTGCTCAGTGGAATACTTATTGGAAGGCTTGTGATACTGCTATCTGCCTGAACAGATGGACTTTTTTCCTTTCCAGCCTGGAAATAAAACGGTCGGTTTAAAAAGCAGAAGAATACAAACAAGGGAATAATCAATTACCCTCTCATTGTTCTTCTGCGTATTCTGTCCATCTAAAGCATTAGGAGATGGGCTGCTCTGCTTGATTCCACCAGCGGAGTTAAGGCCACCCATTTCCCCTCTGAAATGTAAATAAGTTGATAATTTGAAACAAATCACCATACTTTTTGGGAGATTTCAGCATCTACACACCTGTGAGTGGGAAGCGTGGGGCCTCTTAAGTGGCTAGCGGACGTGGGTTCCTGGTTGAGATGTCTGCGCAAGGCAATTTTGGCCGGGGAGAAACGTGTGTAGTCGGGAAGAGCGTGGGAGACGTGCTGCCTCTGCCGAGCCTCCGGCATAGACGCCGCCATGTCGTGCTCGGGAGAAATTGGCATATAGCGAGAAAGAAGCTCCGTCTTGGCGTTCCCGCGATCGAAAGAGGGCGAGCCGGTGCCGTTAAGGGAGCAGTCCGGACTAATGCCGTTGAGGGATGGGACCGAGGCCAGGCTGAACCTGGGGGTGTCCACGTCGGCCGAGGAACGGAATTCTGGGTTCTTTCTGTAAGGAGATCCCTCATGTGGGCTGTAGGACTTGAGCTGAAGAAGCTCTTGCTGTCGTTGACTTTTCTCCAGCTCCACAATGCTTATCTAGAAACAGCAGAGAGAGCCGTTATATTACTCAACAGACCCCAAATTCACCACAATAATCTTCACGTTAACACCACTAAAACAAATTTGCCACCTATTGCCATCTATGATAGTCAATGGCAGTTCAAAGTGGCAATTTTTGGTAAATATGAGTACTTAATACCTTACCTGCAACTCCAAGCAGTGCCTCTCCTTCTCTGAGATCTGTTTACGCAGTGCCATCTTCTCTTTGAGGAGACTCTCCAGACACAAATTGCCCCAATCTAACTTCAGCTCTTCACATCGAGACTTTAGCTGAAATGCAAACGGCATTAAAATTTTCATCATTAAAAAAAAAAAGGGGACTTCCATTTTTTTCTGGATCGACTAAATTGCCTTATAAACCAGTGCTAGTAGTCCAAGATTAAAAAACAATAATAATAATTTTAAAAAATGATATGCTCCAGCACAATTTTCGTAACCTTTACATTATCAGATGGCATTTTCCCTCTATAGTTTTTAACACAACTTTCTACTATAGCGTAGGAATCAACTATGAATGACATTAGGACATGCAATATAAATGCAAATGATAAACTGGCAACTCACCAGCAGCACACTTTGATCTCTTAGTAAAGCCATGTCTCTTTCAAGCTGTTTGGTCTGCTCTTTCAGCTGATGGTTGTGGGCCGATATCTCCTTCTTGGCCTGCAGCAGGTCCTCTACAGTGAGAGCTTTCACTCCCAGCTAGCCCACACACACAAGGAAGCACAATATCACTTTTCAATGCGGCAGACAAGTGCGTCCTTGATGACAACACTGTGATGCATGCATTATGTGGCTTTGTCTCATGTAATTGGTGAAAAGATACGACACAATCCTCAAATAACCCTGCATTTGTTGCCATTTAATGGCACTAAATGGCCCATTCATTTCAACTGGGAAAGGCTGGCAGGGAAATAATCGCTATGTCTAACATCCTCAAAGAAGCTGAGATCTAACTAATCATTGATTGCCAGTCCTCCCAGTTTAAATGATTTGGAACTGTATCACCATCAACAACCCACGAGTTGTAAACGGCGGAAAAATTTAAAAAGGACAAACAACAGCGGGTATAAATGACCTTCATGTGAAAGATGGATGCTCGAGCAAATGTGCATTTTGCATTGTTTCCAGCATATTTTTTGTACTATTATGTTGATTTGTTTTCAACGTATTAAACAAGATATTTTCTGATCGGGTTAGAATAATATAAGTATTGTCTTTTCCCTTAGAGTTCAAATGTTTGGTTGATGGTGACATTTTGGTATGAGGAACAAAAGTTTTAAATTTTACTTGTTCCCATTAAAAATGTATCAGCCTAAATAATTGTATGTCATAAATCAGATTGCATTAGACTTTGAGGGATAAGAATGAAAGCACATCAAACCAAATCAGCATAAAAAGTTAACATCACTCACCTCATCCAGTTTTGTCTGGAAGAGACCTTTGATTTTGTCTTTGTGAGACTGACAAGTAGCATGAAGCTGTTCTGCCTGCATGGTCAAATCTCGGTGTTTTTGCTGAAGACAAAAAAAAAGCCACAAAAAATCTCATGATAGATCTAGTAACTGCAAAAATAATATATTCTCATTCATTACCTTCTCCTGCTCTAAAAGCTGCTGTATATTTGAATGATACTGAGGCGTCTTCATGTAGGCCATAAACTGGAGGTATTGAACTTTGAGGTTATCTGTGAAAAAATGAGAGTCAACGGTGAAGGAAAGAAGTTACAGATAATCCTCGTCTGGATTTCCACTTTTCATTGGCTGACCTAGCATTTGCTGCAAACCGGGAGGGGTGGGGCTCAGCAGCAGTTGATTGGCTGGATAGTGCTGAACTTTAGGAGGTAGTTGGTAAAAGGGACTCCGCGGTTGCAGGTATGCATCTGTTAGTTGCACAAAAGTCATATGTAATACATTTCCTTTCAGTATTAAGATGAGATATTTGTTGTGTTTATTCCACTAACCCTGAGGTGGCGCTGCAGAAAGAGTCTTGGCATGCAGCAAATCCAAAGCACTCTGGTTCTTCTTTTTGTCGACAGTTTGCGGCGCCTTCTTGGGTCGACCCCTCTTTTTGTTGTTCAGTTTGCGACCCTTGGCCAAGAGTTTAGCTTGACGGGGCTTGGCAGAGGGCTTGACCACGGTCACTAATGGGGGACGCTCTTCCTCCCCACAGGAGTCCTGCTATCATCCGCAAATTATGTCATCGTTAGATAAAATACATCCCAGATCCTTAACAACCGGGACATTTGGACTAGAGCAGGGGTGGGCAAACTTTTGTGGCTGGGGGCCATATTGACTTTAAAAATTTGATAGATGGGCCGGGTCAGCACAAGATACGATACATATAAAAAAGTGCATCCGTTAACAGTACATATAAAACAAACAGAAAAAAAGGACTAAAGTATTAACATACTCATCTCTCATCATTAAAGTATAAAGTAAAGTAAAAAGGAATGTTTTAACAAATATTAAAATGTAATTTAAAAAAGCCCGCGGGCCGTAGTTTTCCCATTTCCGGACTCGACTTATACTTTACCTTGATTTGTTCCTTAGGTTTAGTGGGTGTGGTGCTATTGCTTTTGCTGTCCTTTGTATCTTTCTGCTGACGTCGCCGAGCTGCCTCTTGCTCTTCCTGAATTGAGATATTATAAAAGCAGGATAGTAAAATTCCAGTCATTGCAGCTGCACATTTAATCACGCATAGGATGAGTTCCGGACTTACCCTGAGTTTAGGATTTTTGAGACTAGCAAAGTAGTTTTCAAGCTGGAACACAGATATGGTCATTTTAAAAGAAAACCGAGGCCTTATTGACACAAAGATATGTAGAAAACCACACAGTGATGTTTCATTGCAAAGTTATGTTTTGTGAGAATTAACAGATATTTTTAAACGTGCTTTATAAAATAAATGTCACTGGATCCATCTAATTGATCTGGTCAATGCAGTATACCAACAATTTTCCAATTCAGTTTTTATATTTTCTTAAATCCATATCATGGAATTATCTGACAAGTAAGACAATAAAGGACATTAAAGCCATTTGAGGTTTTAAAGAAACACAGTTTTACTTACTATGGTGCGGTCTATGGTGTGCAGATAATAAGAAACTGGCTTTCCAGTCCAGGACACGGAGCCCCTCAATGGTGAGAGCTCCACCACACGCATTATTGTGCCTATATCTGCAGGGAGACAAAGACAAATGTCAAGGCTATACAACTCACTGGGTAGTTGGGAGGGGAAGAAAAAAAAAGGAAAAAAAAACATGGCACTTACCACTCAAGTTTCTGCTATTTATTCGAAAGTTCGACGGTGCAAATGGTTTGGAGGATACAATTTTTCCACCTGAAACATACAATGATGAAATGTGATGAATTCAAATTCTAGAATCAGAAGTTAAGCACAGTAATTTGGTTATGTACTGATAAAGGTGACTTCACTGTGTTTTAGTGATTTAAACAACAATACTCTAAATATCCAAGTGTTATAATTTTTTATTTATATATTATATATATATTTATATATGTTATAATCTAGAAAAAAAAATAACCATACTAACCTTCCTTCATGTTAGCAAAACGTTCCTTCAGCTGGTGATCTACTTCTGGTCCAAATGCGAAATTATTCACAAAAATAATACTGCAAGGTAGAAAGACACAGAATGAAACCTCAGTTAAAAAAATGTCAGAAAACTTAGTGACTGCTGTATTTCTAACTGTTGTCAATGACAACCTTGTGTTAGCGATCCTGTCTTTCCATTCTTCAGAGAGAAAATCTCCTCTTTCCAACTAGAAAGCAACGAAGAAAAAAAATTGACTACTTTTACAGCCCCAAAAAAAGATGTCATTCAAAAATATGTGCATTACTTACCGTGTACTCTCCATGTTTTTTCCCATACCATTTCATCCACTTTTTAAACTCTTTGTCCATGGACTGCAAGAAATAAAGAGATATTAATCCATAAAGTAGAAAGAGAATCAGAAATGGACACATTTTTCCATTTTTACTGGCTATTTCAGATCTTTTTTGTCACTTGTTTTAATGAAGTTGTCATGTTAAGTCAAATTTTTATTTTTATTTTTTACCTCTGCATAGGTTGCTGGAATGTCTGCCTTCTCCACGCCATAGTAGTGTTTACAGTTAGTCGCTGCTGCAACTTGCAGCACGACCTGCCCCACGCCTACACAGAAAAACATTTGACTGAGTACATAGTACAAATAAATTGAAGTATTACGCTATCCATCTAGCCTACCGCTGCCAAGATCCACAAAAGTATCATCTTCCATCACTTCCATCTCGTCAATGATCTGGGCCACCAGGTCGAAGGAGGTCTCGCCGTATACCTCGGGCGAGAAGGGCTCATAGTTGTTCAGCTTCTCCGGGTCGGTCACCGAGTGGTTGTACACTTGCTGGAGGATGTGACGTAGCAACCCGTTGGAAGGCCGCTTGTTCAGCTTCATGGGCTGGGTGGTCCCTTTCCACTGAAGCAAGACAGTCAGATTCAGTGTATTGTTATATTGGCATTAGGTCTTGGATCAATTTGTATTGATTTATATTAACTTCATTCAGTACTCACCAGTTGGTGAATGCTGTCAATGGCCCTGTTGTATTTGTCACACAGTCTCTGCATACTCTCAAAACTGTTGCAATTAAAAGCATAAAAAAATGACAAGTTATGGACTAAATATTTGAGTTCAAATGATGATATCCTATGTCCTTAAAAAGGGATTTAAAAAAATACAAAAGGGAAAATAATGTTAGAAATTTTTTTTAAGTATTGCATATCTGCGATAAAAGTATTTTTTCATGTCCAACCTGCCTATAAAATGACAATTTGTGGAATGTGTCCAACAAACTGCGCAAAAAAAACCCGTAACCTTTTTATTCATGGCAGAAGTACAGGTTTGATTTGAAAAGTTTTCCAAAAATACTGGCTAGAGTAGATTTCGGTCCTTTTTAAATGAATGAGTTAGCCTTGTTTAACTTTCTAGAAAAAAAATAGTCAATGCATATTTTTTTTCAAGAACTTTGAAGCCAAAATGTCCTCCAATTCTGGAATGAACCATAAAACCTTACAATGATGTTCACTAAAACTCACTTCATCACGCCTATGCGTCTTTCTGCTCACCTTTTGGTGTCGTAGTCGATAAGCACATAATTTTCCATTGCCAGCTTGAGGTCTGGAATCTCCTCGCACACCCACCTGTGAACCACACGACACAAACAATTACGCACCTGACAGTCACACAGTCATAAAAAAATAAAATAAACGATGAGTAAGAGTGCAGAGGCGACACTTACCGAATGGTCTCGATGATTTCATGGGCAGCATCATGATGTTTATCCTGGAAGGAGTAAGAAGTGACAATTGTTATAACGTCACTACAAATCGAAACACCAGCTACCGGGAAGAAAAAAATTACACTATGAAGTGTAACCACTTGAGAAATACGCTTGAATTGGATTACACATGCGTACACTGACTGAGACGAGTATCTGCCCTCGGGTAATTACACATAAGCAGCATGAGCCAATATGAAGGAAGTTACTTGATGATTACAAAGGGCATGTTTGCTTTTTCTCAGTCATAACATATGCATTGAAGTGCTGTCAAAAGACCTGTGGGATTTGTCACACTGCCTACTTTTAACATGGTTACAATTAAAATCACAGTGGATAAGTCAAATCATATTTAGGTTTTACCAGAATTATATTGAGGGGGTCAACTATTGAGGAATGAAGGCTTCATTGCCCAAAATTGACAGTAATGCGAAGCATGCCAGTTACCATTTTTCTTTTTAAATCACTTTTTACATAAGAGTTTTGAGACAAAGCAAAAGTGATATTTCAAACATTTAGCGGAAGTGTGATATCGACTTCCACATGCTTCCACAGAAGGCTGGTTTTCAAAATAGCTTTTAATTCAAGGGAAGGCTCAACCCATGAAATTCTATTTAAAAATGCACGCCTATAATTATTTTATTATATTATTTTATATTGTTTTTTTTTATTATTATTTTATATTGTTTTTTAATTATTATTTTATATTGTTTTTTTTATTATTATTTTATATTATTTTATATTGTTTTTTATTATTATTTTATATTATTTGATATTTATTTATATATGTATTTATTTGTGTATTTATTAACTTATTTATTACCTATTTATTGATGTCAAAAATGTCTTTTCCTGTGTCTGTTGTCTGTATTCTCATCCTCCTGCTACTGTGAATAAAGTTATCAAATCTAATCTAATCTAATAGGCTGCCTTGAAGGTGAAATAATGCCACTGCATCCATAGTAAAGTTGAATATATTTTTCATACATGACCATTATATCTTACCCACAATTAAACACAGTTTTACTTCATGGAATAAAAGACAACAAATCCTTTATACACTATATTTGTACAGTTTGGCTGTGGTGGTGACAGATCAAATCCAGATTTCAAAATGCTTACCAATTTCTCCTAAAGTTCAATTTATAAGTTTTCCACAAAACTTTAACCAGCTCACCCACTCATTTAAAACATTCTGCATGAGAAAGTGTGTGGGAGTTGGACTTTGACAAAGCGTCATCACCTTAAACAAAACTATCCCCCGAGGGGCTTGATGAGCATCATGACTGCAGTTTGCCAGATCCATAATGGCGCTCAAGTTGCACTAAAGTGCAAGCAGCACAAGAATTTAGCCTGAAATGACCCACTGACCCACTTTCCCGACTCGCAACGCGTCCAAGGAAGTTCCTCTGGTGGAGGAAACGCAGAAAGGAAACTAAGTGAGTTAGCGGCATAGAAGAAGAAAAGAAAGTCAAAGGAAGGCGTGGCGAAGGAGTGTAAAAGACGGTCAGGCGATGGCAAAGAAGAGAAAAACCTGTTTTTGTCAGCTGTTCTGTGGCTTGGGCAAACAGCTCGCAGGCTGTGTCTTGCCACTCAGATTCTGCAAACCCGCCAACACTTCACAAGCTACCCGCGCAAATTCAAATATACGCAGAAAAAGGCTATTCTTCTTATGCTATTAAATATACAACCTCTATATCTTGCAAATAAGCCCCTAATACTACAGCACTATACTTGGCAGGGATGGAAAATCCATATAGAATTTGCGGTATGCCACATGGGTGAAGGAAGTCACATGACCGCACAGAAATGAACACGGCAACACGGGCAGAAAGCTGTGGCTAAAAATAAACTGGGGAAAGGCAGACACTCTCTCATGCACTGTACATTGTGAACACACATGTACAAATCAAAGGGTGTGTGTCAGCCTGCCAATAGTATTTATTACTATACATATTTACAGTCTGATTTCATTTTCTGGCTACCATAAAGTAATGTCTTATCTGCCATCAACTGATAATGTCTATCCTGTCCTGAAATGTCCTTTTGTGCGGTCTTTGTGTGTTTGACCTAAATCACGGGTGTCCAAACCGGTCCTCAAGGGCATGGAGGAGGATACATTTTCATCAATCTGGTGTAATCAGTTGATTGTTGTCAGGAGCTGCTGTTTTAAGAAGAAACCATATTGGTTTTTGACATCTATTGCCTTAAATGTTTCTGCTGTTTTGTCCTTGTTTGACTGTTGATTATCAGATTTAGGAAAATGACTATGATTTAAATCCTGCAAACAATTTTGACGATGTGATTGAAATTTCTGTATTGTCTGTCCTTGAAGAAGGCTGTCTCGAATCAGCCAATATTTAAATATGTCCTTGTGTTGGGAATTAAATTTTGTGGAGTAAAGAGTGCTATTTTACTCTCATTTTATCTGTGAAATAAACGTGAACTTTGGACAATATCCACCTTTTCTCTCATCCTAATAGCACTAGTCTTCCTGTCAAAATGCCAACTTATTTCTACACAGATTCGTGAAAGTGACTGCAAAAAATAGACATCAAGACAAAAAAATTATACATAAATCGCACTAGTACATAAATTGCATTTACAACAATAGTAAAATGAATAGCAGGCTAAATAGGCATCTGCAAAATCAGATATTTCAGATAACTACAGTCTAAAAAAAAAATATGAATTTTGTCATTTTGACTAGTGCAGGCATTCAAAGTACTTGACGATCACGAGTACTGTAATACAACACAATAGTCTTCTTGTGAGTGTAAAAAAAAATGCTTTCAACACTGCACTCATGCAAAAAGGGTGTGTGTGATGTAATTATCTGCTATAAAGTAGAATCAATTGCACCGAGTCAGCTATAAGGGATGACTTTTGGAATTGAAGTGCTACTTCCATCCTGTACTCTTGACCATATGGACATGGGAGGGGAAAGGAAGTCTCGCCCCTTTGATAACAGTTGGGGGTGTGTTTCATAAACGCACCAACTAGTTTGTAATGCTTCAATGACAGGACAAACGAACTACCGTATCACAAATTCCTGGCATGCTTGTTCTGGTGTATGTAGGCTTGTGGATTGTGACAAAAGGAAGAGGGCGAGGCAGTGCAGGCGGTTGTGGCAGGAGATATAAGTGGAGTAAGGAGTAGGGAGGGTCACGTTTACACCCATGGGTAGCCTGGAGTGGCTGATAGTGAGTGACGACTACATTGCTGTACTATAACAGCGTAGGCTGACAGGAAACATACAGAGAAGAACCCCACCCCCTTGCGTAGTCTGAGAATTTCTCGTTTCTATTTTACTCTCTTCTTACTGTCTGACCACAATCACTAAAGAATAGAAACATGGTTCAGTTCAGACGTCTCATGAAGACCAAAACAAAACCGCTTCCGCTCAGACTGTAATGTTGACTAGTCCTTGTCAGTATTGCATGTCCCGAAATAAAGTAGTATTATGGGCTTCAATGACAATATGTAAAAATGCAACATATTAAAGAATACAATTCATATATTTAATGCAGGATAACAGTTTCTACAACTATGGTTAACAATTAGATGTCCCCAATCAGAATGTATCGGAAATCGGGCCAAATTCAGCATTAAAAATAATGTAATTGACCATAAAATAAATCAAAATTATTTTTGTCCCTATACATTCCCTGTAAATTATATGCTGTCCAGTCTAAAGTACTGTGTCTTGTCTACTACTACGTCCTGTCGGGATAATCTGTGGATTGCTAAATACCTAAACAGGATAAGACTTAGAGTAAACCTATATTTGTATGTGTGTCATATCCAAGCATCAAATGGGAATTGGATGCTTGAACCCAATGTGTAAATCCAGCCTTAAGGACAAAAACAGCCTTTCCACTGAGGCTATGCGCTATAAGGCGAGTGTTAAGTGCAAACAGATGTTCAGTTTAAGATGGGAAAATCAAAACGTACAGTATATGCGTGCATATACTGCTCCAATGCAGTCGTTTACTTCAGTGTAATACAATACACAGAAAAAAACTTAATTTTTAGAGGCACAATGGCAATGTTTAAAATCCACTCCTACTCACAATCTGACATAAAATTGTTGCACTTGTAGGACCAGAAGATAAGTTTCAGAAACATAGCCCAATTTAAGATTTAACAGATGACGATCGACACCCAGTCCATTTTGACTAGCAGCCAAAGATCGCTGCCAATCCTCCCAGCCAAAATGAATTGGGCGTTGATTGCTTTCAAAGCGAAGAGTAAAAAATGGAAAATATATTTTTAAAAGGTAATGCAAATAAAATACAGTGCCCTCTTTTCATTGTGAAAGATATATCTTGCAATAATAAACATACAATGTCATATTGCAAAAACATTGCTTAAACACCTGCATTCTCCATTTATATATAAATATATATACTTTAGCAGTAACAAAGTACTTGGGATTGAATTATCACTTTGCATTGAAACAATTACAACCGTTTAGAATCAGTTACTATTTCTTTTTTTATTAATGGTTCCTGAATCAGAACATAGACAGTGAACCTAGATATGAATTGAATGTTATATTTTTCCGTGCAAAATCCACATGCATTAAGAAAACACACATCTTATTAAAAATTGTATACTAATAACACATCGGATCCCCGATCAAGAATCATAGTAGTAATCGACGTGGCAACATTGCGAGGTGAGGTAAGGTGACACATGGTGTGCCTGGCTGCTAGTTGTCACACCGGGGGTGCCCTCACCGCACGAGCGTGCCCGAGCTCGGAAGTGGCTCGTACCGGGGGCTAGCTAACAAAGCCAAATACACTACACACATGCACCATCGAAATTAGAGAGATCGGTCAAGAAACACACTCACATAAACTGGCAATGGCCAAGGGTAGCCAGCGGCTTCTGCTCCAACCGGCGATTTGAGCCTGAGCTCCAGCTTTTCTCCCATTCTCCCCTTGACGGCGTCTTGGGCTTGCGGCTAGCGAGCGAGGCTAGCTAGTAGACTCCTCTCCGCGAGCTACAACGTGAACATGTTGATGTGCATGGAAATGTCTTTTGAGGGCTGGGGGTGAAGAAAGCAATCCCCAAAAGACGTCAGACGTGGAACGATCTCAAGATGACGCTTGGATCGGTCCGGGTTGTCAATAAAAATACTATCCCTACGACCACTGGCAATAACACCGCGTCTGTGTGGCCGCCATCTTGCCCGGCATTGAAAAACTATGGCAGGAGGCCACAGAGAGGAGAGCATCACGTCATCGAAAAGGAGGAGTTTTAAGGTGGTGAACTGGCGGGTTTTCTTTTCATTATTATTATTATTTTTTTTTTTTACCTTAACAAGCTTTATAAAAACTTCTCTAATTTTCACTGATTCCAAATCACAATGAAAAAAAAAATCAAATAAATTTACGAATTTTCGTGTCAGAACGTTCCTTGGCGACAAGATTGACGTGATCACGTGTGTGTGTTGACACGTCACAAAGCACAGCTGGATTGGATTCTTAACCACAAGCATCATTCATAATAAAAGCAAGTGACATATTTTGCAAGAATTTTAACCCAGGACGTAATTCTTTTGTTGCATGACAGTATTGCAAAAAAAATACACCCAGTAAACTATGTTGGTGAAGATAATATATATGTAAATATTATATATAAATATCTAAATATTACATAAATAAATATGTAAATATTATATATAGTCATGCATCCTTGTTTCTAAAATATCATCTATCTCTATTTCATGTTTCTCAAACCAGTCACAACTTGACAAATTACAAAATGACCCTCTTGCTACTGTGACAATGAAACTTTCCAAATACGGGATGAATAAATTTGTATAATCTAATTAGAACCCATAGATATCTTCAAATTGGGCACTTTGTAGTTGAGACAGCTAGTTAAAGCTAACCAATGTGTGCCTAATGGAACCCAGAGAAGGTGGAGGAAAGCTTCCTTAGGAGTATAAACATGTCAGTAGTATTATACTGTATTGCCTCTGTAAGTGCAGGACACATCCATGGCGGCGTGCCCAAGCGAACCCACTGACCGCATCCCTCCTCCCACCCGCAAACGGCACTGCATGAGGCCAGCTTTGGGATGCAGGCCAGTAGCAGCACAACACGAGGCCTAGGCCAAGTGGAGCAACAGTGGCCACGTGGAATTCTGGATTCATTCCTTCAGCCAAGTGTCAGATTACTTTTGAGTGTCTTGTAGGCTTTGGTGCAAGGCCAAGGGATCCTCACTTGGTCATGTGATAAATTACAGGGATTTTGGAAAGACAAGTCTGGACTTTGTGAAGAAAAAAAATGCAGCTTTTTTTGCTCTTATACACGTGGAACCGATGCACCATGAAGAGGTGTATTTGTTGTGCCAGGGGAAGCCATGTAAAGTAGAAAAAAAAGTTTTGGCTTGAAGTTGCTTTTCTTGTACAAAAACAACTCTGAGCCAAAATTGAGGAAAGGTGTGCTGCCACCCAGAGGTTGACATGCTTCATAACAAATATAAAAATGGGGATTTGGATTAGAACAAAAAAAACAAGCATATTATGGGATGGACATCATGTTAAATGGTGGTTGCAACGAGAAAAATCAACAATTTTCCTATGAATGTCATAAATTATAAGTGGTCTTACATTAGCTTGTTATAACTGTATATAAGATAGATATAAAACAGAATTATCCCTGTTTTTATGCATTATTCCAAAAATTAAGGTACTTATGCCTTTAATGACATAATGCAAATAATGAGGGCCGTAATATTCCAATTTCCGGTAAAAAAAATTAAAGTAAATCAAGATTTTGTGTCAAACTAGCAAAGCCCCTAAAATGTTACAGGGTTAACATCCACCATTTTCAGAAGTTATTAGTTCCTGGTAGAAGTAATTGGGTAACAATACCAGTTACAAATTCGACCCATCAGGATTTGAAAGAATTTTTATTGAAACAAAAAGATTTCATTTCAGTCCCAGTCCCTTATGGTTTTCAAAAAGCGTGCTTTGGGTTTTAAGCGCTGACATTTCCAGACTCTTCAGCCTCCCAAATGCAAAACACCCACCCAACCCACATGTTTTTTGTTGTTTTTTTTGCTTGTACATCAGTGAGACAAGAGAAGAGGGTATGGAAATGAAAAGTATATAGAACAAGGTCATTTTTGGCACTACCAGTCCTGTATGGCTGAATATTCATTCACTCAATGGATTTTCATCGAGGCCATGATAGGTTAGAACACAGAAACGGTGTAATTATTCATCACTTAGGGGAAAAAGCACTGAAGAAAGAGGAAAATATTCAGAAAATGAGTCCGTCACATTGAAGCTGACTATGGATTTGTCGTCATTTTACTCTCTGAAACTGATAAAGATCATTCAGAAAGCATGAAACTCAGGAAATATTCACTTGGACAAAAAAATAAAATAAAATACCTACACCCTTACAAATCACAGCAAGGTGGAGGAGGGGGAAAAAGTGCTGATTTGTCATCTTCACATAAAGCAGGGTATCTAGCCATTTTGGGCCATTTGTGAGAAATTCCTAAGTTTTCACAAAAGTTCTTTTGTTTTTTTTTCTTCGCATTTTTTCTTAACCTCGGGTTTCCCCACTCATGAGGTCAAACTCGCTCTTCCACGAGCTTGTTGGACATCATGTTTGAGTAAGGAAAAGGCAAAAAGTGGTAGAAGAGCAAGCGTCAGTTTTGGTGAAGGATGGCTTTCTGTTAACAGTCATGCGGACGCAAGGTGATTGGACGTGGAGAAATAAATGGATGTTTTTTCCAGGTGAATTTCAGTAGAAACCTAAAAATTGCTCTACAAGGGCACTGGCAAAACACAAAAAAACTGATATATGGAGGCATACCCAAATTGTATTTCCGTTTTTGAGCAAAATTCTATTCTATTTTGTAGTCGCCATTTTTTTAAATGACCAAAATAGTCATTTTCAATGTACATATCCAATTATTGACAGATTCAGTAGTTTTTGCACAATGCATTTAAAACTTTTGTCATGAAGATTTGCTTCAATTGTTAACGAAATTTCACCCAAAACCAAAAATTTCACCTTAAATGTTTTTTTCTCAGGAGGTTTTATCCATTTTTTGAATGAAAAAAATGAAGAGTGATGAGACAAGAAGTTTTGACTGCTTTTAACACGCTTATGAATAAAGGGATGGGAGACTTAAGACTTGTGGAAAGCACGTGCAGCTCCATCAACATGTGCGAGCTCTCTTTTAAAGAGAGAAGAAGAAGAAGAATGACGGGCAAAAAGGCAGCTTCTGAATAAAATACTGGCTGACTTTCAAAATGAGGAGAGATGGCCTTGAAGAAGCGCTGATATTCCCCATCAATTTGAGCTTGTGAAAATAAATACATCTCAATATATATAAGGCAGGGAAGACCGGTTTCCTTTGTTTTTTCTTCTCTTTTCCTAACTCAAAACAACTATTAGGCCAGCACTTCCCAGTCTCAAAAAAGCAGGATAGACATCTCCTTGGAAAGAAGTGTTTGTTTTTTTTTCTTCATGATTTCTTTTTTTTAAAGTTTTTTAGTTTTTTTTTTAAAGTTCCCTGATTCTTTCACAACGCACTAGAAGAAGCGGAGAGAAGAAAAAAAACAGCCTTACAAGGCGACATCTTCCTCAACGAAAAGAAAAGTAGAGCGGACAAAGATTTTGCGTCCTTGTTCGGGTCCTCATTGTGAGCCTTTAGCCTAAAAATGAGGAATATCCTTTCCCAAATAAGGAAGGGGAGGGGATAAGGGGGGTTCCAGAGTCCATATTTGTTCTTCCATCTCTTCTTTCTCTTCGTCCATATACTTGTAGTTTTATTTTCAGAGTTGCTGTTGATCGTACTCGCCGATGATTCTTTTAATGTGTGCCAGTTTGTTTTGCAGATATTCACAGCGATTCTTCTCTTGACTGTAGTGAGGATTGATCTGCAAGGCATTGGAAAAAGAGCACAAATGCACACAAAGTAGTATCTATGGGTTCAGAGTGATTTGTGACAAGGTCAAAATTGGGTCATCTGCATTTAAAAAGGCATAATATATGTATAAAAGTGCAGGTTTTGTTGATATTTGAGATTTTAACATTCACATTTGAGTTCAAGTTATTCATTTTTAGTAGTCAAAGTGCAAAAGCATCTCTATTCTAGACAAACCAGGTCACATCAATTATAAATTTAATTAAATTAAGTAACTAAACATTGTTATTTTTGGTGTTTTTACAAGATCAGTAAGGATGGTCCAAAAGTTTTTTTCCTAGATGAGGACAACAACTTAAATGGCTGATCCTCTCTGTTAATCATTTATAAAAATATATATAAAATTATATTTGGTAGGTGCATTACAGCCATATGTATTCACATTGATCCTTGGAACTGTTTTTTTTGGTTATATGGCTGATTCATTCCAAACTTGTTATGGAGTTATTCCAGTTGTAAAAATAATGGCAGTATTGCATAACATCTTGTTTGCATACTGGCGGTCGTAGTTCATTTGTAATCATTTGCTATTTTCTTGGAGGATTTCCAGCTATATGCTTCTAGTTTAAAGTTAACCCAGTGGCTGACACAGGTCACTCCATAAATGGAGATCATTTTGGCTTCAAAATTGTTAAAAAAATATATACATTTTCACTTTTCTGATCATTAGGCCGCTGTGTAGTACTTTTCTTTAGAAAATTAGTCAAAGAGGTTAGTGTAATAACTATAAATAGAGCATATCCTATCATTGCATAATTTAATACAAAAAATACGATTCATCATTAAAAAATAAAAACTGTATATATAAAGCAGGCATTAGAGTTAATTTAAAAAAAATTGCTAAAAAAACTATTTGGCCATTTAGATTCATTAACACCATTTTAGTATAAAAAGATGAAAAACCTACCTTTTTAATTTTATGATACTCTTGGAGTATCTGGTTATGGATTGTCTGCAAAGAATAAAATAAAAAATAAATAAAAAACACCATTTAATTTTTAACATTACTATTCTGTGAAGATTGCATAGTTGTATTCAAATCGATGTGCTAACCATATACTTGTCTGTGCCTTGTTGCAGCTTTTTCAGCTCGTTTTCCAGTTCCGTGAAGTGCCTGGTGATACTTTCAATACGAGCGTGTAGACCACGGTACTCGCTGTACTCCGAGTTGAAGTCGTTTTTATAACTCTGACGCTGATCTGGAGATTTGATCACTGTGTACTTCCTAAGAGGCATTAAGAAGAAATAGTGATCATGGTGGTCATCCACTTCTGTATGAAATAGTATTTAAAAGAAATGGACATTTGTGATGGGTTGTTATTATTGAAATACTTACAATAGGTAGTCTGCCACCTCTTGTGACGTTGAAATACTGGTACTTTTGCACATCCCGTTTAAAGCTGAAACGCAATGACAACAACATGAAAACGGATCTCGGTAACAAGCACAAAAATTACGTTCCAATTGAGAAAGTTGAGCAAAACGGAAATAAAAGTGACTAAATGTTTTCATTTGTCTGAAATGCACAAGTTTAACTAGTAATCATGTTGGCTGAGGGCATGAACAAGCGTCCAGCAGAGGTCTCTGTTGAATCAGTGACTCTTCTATGACTCACTCTCACTGATGACTAATGAGGCAACATATGAGGGCCTGGCCTTTCTTCCCTTGTGTTACTTTCCAGCAGACTGTGTAAATGTACAATGTTATGATACCTAATTTTCGCCATTTGAATGAATTTTTCTTTTTTTACTTCAGCCTGAAATGACTCATGACCCGAAGAACAGATGAGTTTCTATTAAGTGTGATGCTGGCGTCTCATTTTTTTAAGTTCATTGGTCATTTTTCCAGTTTCATTTTGTGTTTTCAGTTCCAATAACAGCGATATAACCGTAAATAAAAGCAACTGAGTTCATTGACATTGTATGATAAAACTTTCTGGAAATATAGCAAAAGAAAAACAGTCTAATTCGAAGAATCATTGCGACTTACTTGTGCTTTTAAGTGGAATACTGTTGCTTTTGAGGTTTTCTGGGCTCATCTCACAGGTTTTATCAGGCTCAGGCACTTTGTGTGGACTTTTCCTTTGTTTTTCCTCTTGCCCTTTGGCTCTCCCTTTGTCTTTCTTATCCTTGTCTTTATGTTTCTTGGACTTCTTCTTGGGCTTTTTGCCACTGGCGGCGGCGACTGACGGACTTTCGTCACGCGGTAGCGGCGTGGGGGACGTGTTGACGGCGGGCGTGGTGGTGGTAGTGGTGGTGGACACTGAAGGAAGCGTAGGAGGTTGGGCCAGCCTATCGGCCGCCGTCTCCTGGGAGTCGCAGTCTCGGCCGTTGTGGCTAGAGTCATTGCTGACATCCGAAAGTGGTTCGAACGGTCGCGGGATGTCCAGCATGGGGAGCGGCTGCGTACTGGACGTCAGGGCGCCGTCCGACAAGGTAGCGGGGAGTCCCAACTGGGCTCCGCCTACCTCCCCCTTGCCGTTGGAAGAAACGAGTTTGCCATTAATGGGGCATTGCGCAGCTTTGCTGGCAAGGTGCGATATCCTTGGCTTCTTATTGGCCAGGGGGTCAATGAAGTCTGCACCTGGACGTTTCTGCAGGACAAAAAAAGTTGATTTCTACAAAATCTGGCATTGGTGTACACAATTATGTATGTTATGTATGTATGTATGTTTACCTGAGATGGTGAGCTGCTGGCCAACTCCTTGGGCGGACTCTCTGGCGGAGGACCGGCATTGTTCTGGGACTGGCATTGCTTTCTGCTAGGACAAAGAAAACTATTAACATGATTGACGTGCGGTGGCGTCACAACTCACCACAATGAAGCCACTCGCCCAACAAAGGCTTTGCCTATGCTGCCAAACTATGTAGACACCTGAAGTCAGCTGCTGTACAGCTATTGTACGTTTTGTTATAGGCGGACAAAACACAAAAAGGAGTAAAACAGACGCAGCTGATTTTCAGTAGAGGGGAGGTAGGAGTTGGTCACCAAAATATAATATGATGAACCCATTGACCGATGGTGTTTTGGGGTCAATACAGAATGCAATGAATGATGAATATGGCTAAACTTTGGATAATTCGAACCTCACAAAAAAACAGATCGGCATGTGTCAGAACTGTGTTGTATCACGTGTAGTTAAATCATGTTGCTGTACTTCTACGTGACTGATAAGGGTTGAAGTTGTAGGAGGGCACGTGTGTTTGTGTGTGTGTGTGTGTGTGTGTGTGTGTGTGTGTGTGTGTGTGTGTGTGTGTCAGAGCAGTACAAAAACTAAACAGTGACTTCAACATTTGGAAGAATCAAATGAGGTTAAAATATGATTAACATAAAAAGTCACAGAGTTGATTTTTCCCCTCAACCCTTTCCAAAATACCAGTTACCATATTTTTCATAGTTTAGCTGGGCATGCTACTAAAACAACAATATACAGTATTTGGTTTCTTTTTCTTTCTGGCCACCAAAAGCCAGTTATGTTGTTTTTTTTAGGATAGTTATGTTAACAGATGTCCATTTAACCTGTTCTCCATCTTACTATTGTTGCTTTAACGCAGGGGTAGGGAACATATGGCTCGGGAGCCATATGTGGCTCTTTTGATGGGTGTATTAGGCTCTCCACCTTTTTAATTCATAATTTTTCTTCATTAGACTCTTCTGCATGCATTTTCTCATTAATACTCATTGATTAGCAACAGTGAAATAATGTTTTCAAAATAATTCAGACTTTTTAACTTTCAAAGTGGTGAAATTAATAATAAATGCTCACATTTTCATGTATTTTTACTATTAAATTCTGAGTATGGCCCTCAAGGAATAATGTTTGAAAATATGAATATATACTATAGTAGTTTTGGAGTTGATAAATGTCATACAAGTGCAAGAGGTATAGAATTCCAATCTCTGCTCTATTGAACTCCTTTCAATGTGATTAAGAGGTGTTCTCGATATTCTTCAGTAGCATTTGTTGTTTGCAAAGAGGCTTATGACGCTGAATTGAGTTTTTCATGAGCCACAGAGCATTGCTGCCTGATCTATATATAGCAGACTGGAAGCTTGCCTTTCCTTGCGAGCAGATCCAGAGGAACCAGATTTTTTCCACTGGGAAGTAAGCCAAAAGCTCATAATGTCAATAAACATAATACATGGCTCTCTAATGGCAACATGTTACAATTCACTCTACTGAAGAACCACAAACAATGCATATTTTCTATACACGCATCATTGCATTTCCAAAAAAAATAAAAACGTGTCTTTGTAAACTATGACATTCAATTGCCATCTGATACGTGTTAGCCTAGATTCTAAAGGACAGGTTTGTACCAACAGGTTATTTTGAAGGAAGGCCTTTGACTAAAGTGTCTACTGGATGCTTTGCAGTTCATTCTAGATGGAACATTTGATAACGATATACGAAAAATTGAATTAAAATGTGAAATCAGCGGAAGAAATCAGCTACTGACATCCTGTGTGCCTGAATAGGAAGGGCTAGAAAATAAAAAAAGTTTATCTTAACAGAAAAAGTTCAGTCTTACATTTATACACACACATCCCTTTCCATTCAAAAGAATATGACATCTATTGTTGTGAGTGGCAGGAAATGAGTCAAATACAATGATATTAAAGATAAAGTTGAATTAATTTTGGTGTCATAAGGCCCCATAACACTTTAAATTTAATTCATTTCATTAGCATTCATATTTTTTCATGTATTAATTAAAAATATCACATGAAAACAATGGTTAATCATTTAAAAAGTAGAACTGATTGAGATCTGGTGAGTTTTAGTAAGCATTTTCTAAGGATGTACAAGAATTGAACCTCAGAGCCCAATATAATAAAATAAAAAAAGTCTCAGTTGTAATTAATTATATATAATTTACTTGTAGATTTATTGTTGCCTATAGTTTCCAAATTGGCAATTAGAGGGAATACTCAATGCTCTTAGGTTGTACTTTTCATGTCTCACGGCTGATTTTGAACTTGTTTTAAATAGATTAAAGTAGGCAGTCGCCCTATAAAGGGGATTCTGTTGCTAATTTAAAACATTTAATAAACAATCATGAATCAGAGCCTACTTGGTCACACACCTGATCTTTTTAGCCAAAATAAATTCTTCAGTAGTTCTATATAGTTCTTAATACTTTAGTCCTTTCTTTCTGTTTATGTTTCATATGTACTGGTAACGGATGCACTTTTTTTTATATGTATCGTATCTTGTGCTGACTCCGCCCATCTGTCAAATCTTTAAAGTCAATATTGGCCCCCCGGGCCCAAAAGTTTGCCCACCCCTGTTCTATGATGATTCGAGACGCTCCAATACAAAATTGACTTCTCATTTCAATTCACACATACCTGAATAAGATTCTCTTAAGAAGTTGCTGGTCCCCTTCCGTGTATCCAGGCCAGTCTTTATGAACTTCCTTATATAAAAAGTCTTTTAATGTGAGGGTATTATCTTTCCCATTCAGATTTGCCACCTACAAAATATAAAAGAGCTCACCAGTAAGTGATAGCATTCAGAAAAGATGTCACAATTTTACATTGGAAACGGCATTGGACCTGTTGCAGGTGACTGTCCAGGGACTCTTTGTCGGATTGCAAGAGGCCATCTTTCTGCAACCTCAAGAGAAGCTCAGGCTTCTTATAAGGCTTGAGGGCCAACAGGTGGACCAGACGGTCTCGGAGCGGCCTCTGCTGAGTACTCGTTTTCTTAACCGCGCTGCTGGAGATGATAACGGGCCGGGATGTCCTTCGAGAGGGGGCCACGTCGGACAGGGCCGGTGCCGGTTTCCGGATTTGAACCCTTTTGCCTATACAGAGAGACAGTTAGGATTTTTGGGCTTGGTGGCAAGACAACTTGGGAGGTTGCAACATGCACAATTTCCTCTTAATTGCCCATGTCTATTTAGGACATTTTAATGGCGCGTTTTGTTTATCTGGCACCTTTTTTTTTTCTTACCGAGATATCTGCCGCCGGGTTTGATGACAATGGCACCCCTGCTGCGTGTCTCCTCCTCGACCTGAGCCATACTTTCTCTGGCTTTCTGGTAAGAGTCGTCGGTGGCACAAACAGTAATCTTGTCTTGGATGGCACCCAAACAATCCAGCTCAATGCTACCCTCGCTGCCAAAACAAAGAAGAGAGACTGTGAGAGAGAGGAAGAAAAGGGTGGGGTGAGTCTTGGACTTAATCGGGGGGGGAGAAAAAGCACAGTGTGTAATTACAGACACGACATAGAAATAAACGACAAGTTTTCTAAACCCAAGATAGTTTTACTCTTAACATCCTTTGGCTACAACCATTACTTTTACAATTATCATGAGACTGTGGGTTTCCCCAAACTAAATGCCATTCTGTCTGAGCGTCTTTTCGCCTTCATTTTGACAGTTTGGCAGCAAATGAGCAGCCGCGGTAACGACAGGCCGAGTTTTTGTCATTGGATGGTTTCACTTTGACAGTCTGCAAGTCCATATGGATCCAGCTAGTGATGTGGATGAACTCTACCTGACCCATTTAAATACCTGGGGACAAAGTTCTGACACTCAGCAAAGTGCTTTTTTGACTAGCTTTGACTTCAGTTCCAGTTTCATTTGTTTCAGTCAGCGTTTTTTTGGCAACGTGCTTTGGTGCAGAAAGTTTGAAGGGTCCTTGACAATATACAACAGGGGGTCAATTTGAAGGGCTCAAGGAGTACATAGTGGTCATGTTGACTGCCTCTTTCAAAAACCACAAACAGGTTCCCTAATATCACTTTCAGGTTCACGCTGTGCCAGATTGCAGTGTAAAACTTCACTGCCACTGACGATAATAGACGTCTAATTAGGGCTGGACCATCTGCCTTAAAAAAATGATCACAATTATTTTTGTTTAATTTGGGAAAATTTAACAGATTATTTTTTAGTATTTAATGTACTTTTCTAAAATTTGATTTTCATAAATAGATTATTTTTTACTCTTCATATGAAAAGTTTTCACTTGAACGTTGTATATTCAATAGGCAAACTTTAATATAAAGATGTGTAACTGAATTTGAAATGATATATTTTTTAATGTGCATAATCAAATATGCAGAATAAATCAGTGCAAAAAAAAGCAAAAAAAGGCAATTAAAAAAGTAAATAAAGTGAAGATTGATGCACTGGGAATAGCAGTTTTAATGTAAAATACACTGCATTATACGTTGAGAAACCACATTTATACACCTATAAAACGCACCGAATGATTGGTCACATGGACCATTTTAGAGAAAATTTCAGACTTTTATGGACGCCCTATAGGTGTGAAAATATGGTATGTTAAAATTGCAGGGCAGAGTTTGGCATGTGCTTTAATAGACAATTGTGACAAATGACTACTACCCACAAAGCCTCTTCTTTGCACTTAAACAAGCATTAGCTTTTCTTTTCATCACCCGGTATCCCAAAAATGTGATTAGACTAGCGAGGTAAACTGTAATTATACCATGCAGGTGCCAAGTAATGCTCTTCTTACCTGGTGATGTACTGCTGGATGCAGTCAAAGCTGCCCTGCGGGTTGTCTCGACCCACGTTAGACAGGTAGAAAGTAAATGTGTGCAGTTCATTGGAACTTTCTGACCTCGGTATTGAAATTTTCTACAGGAGAAAAAAAAAGGAGGAAAAAATAGGACACATTAAAAAAGATATGGTTGTTATACAAATAGAAAAACAAAAAGGTGCTGCAACAGTACTGTGATATACTTGTATAGCAAATGACGCAAAATGTGATATAGTAAAAAGTATGTGGATGCCAGGTCTTCATTTTTTATCAATTACCTAAAATTGTCAATAGGGTTAAAATATTAGGGAAAAAATCTACCCATACCATGTCAAAATGTGGCGTAGAGGTCACTGCAAAATTGGTTAATGAGTTATAGAAAGTCACCCCCCCCTTTTTTTAAAATCATACTTTTAAAAAAAATCTGCAAAAACACTTTTAAATTAAGGTAAAACTGATCATTTTTTAATCAAAAGAGCTCTTTATGATTCAGAGAACTTGAATCTTGACCCATGGTTAGCTACTTTTATGCACTTTAACCAAATCAGGATTTTTTACATTGCATGAAACTTTAGAAGCCATGCTGAAGTTGACAAGTCTGAACCTACACCATTATTCCTTATCACTCGTGCCAACATGAATCCCGAAAACAGGCCACTTAACTCTATTTACTGAAGATCTTGACCCATGTGAAGGCTGCAGGTGTCCCACTCACTATAAACACAGTACGTCCTAGATTTCTCATCCATTCTGTTCCACTCTAACATCGCATGACACACACTGCCTCTTATCGTTAAGAGCAACAAATCACTTGCTCTTAAATGAGCTCTATCGACTGATGCGTTCTTACAGTGAACACACCATAATGACCTACTCGGAAACACAACCCACAGAGAAATATATATCAAACTCAGCGCCCTCAAGGACCAATAATACTATGTTACAAAGTTGGGTTTACATTTATTCCACAAATCACCAAAACAAAACACAAAAACAAAGCACAGCGAGTGCAAACACATAAATCACACAAGCCCATGATTTACTGTTACTGGCAGAGAACGATAGTCGGCGGCAATACAACTATACATTACGGGGATATAAAACGTAATGCCGCAATTTAAGAAGGGAGAAAACAGGAGTTAGGAGATGGAAGTGTGAATCCCAGGATGATTGTGATGTGGGGAGGCTAAGCCATTGAGGACTGACACAATTGACTCAGTGAGTCACGGTAAAAAATGACTGGAGAGAGAGAGAGTGAGACTCCTCCACACCAAATGGCTTCCAACCCCAAACTCATCACATGCTTACAATTTATAACTATGAATACCAGTATTCAGAATACAGCTGGGAGTGATAAATATGACGCCATTTCATCACATATTCAGAAACTGGATGAAAGTGCAATTCTCAAAAATGGCAAATTGAGGACTTTAACACAGTTGAACCTTCATTCACAAAAAAAAAAAGGTTCATCATTGCGGTGTAACAAAAAAATGAACTATTTGATGAATTAAATCAGCCAGAACGAGACATACTGTAACATGTTACTATATTTAATTACAGGGTTACTTATTCTAACCACGAGAATGGAAAGCCACTGAAAAAAATGGAAAATCATACAGCAATACAGATCAAACAATACCTTGTTTATAGCTATGGCTACTGCGACATGTGGATTTTTAAAAAGGCAGTTGAAACACCCCCTCTTGCTTTGTACTGACTGCAAAGTCCACTCATCTTTTCATTCTGCTTGGCATCAAGAAAACAATCTCTCTTTTCAGGATGGACCAATTAGAAAGAGGCAAGCAAGACAGGCAAAGAGACAGAAGTAGAGTCACAATGAACACCGTGTCCATTCAAAGGTCAGATGGGGTAAAAATATTTGGGTCAAATTGCCTTATATTATGATATGATTTTGGTCAAGTTATAATCTAAAATACTACAGCCAATGACAAGGTGATCCGGAATACAGTAATGAAGGAGCTCCAAAAAATATATTTAGA
The DNA here is from genome assembly GCF_051989575.1 of Stigmatopora nigra. Classification (NCBI taxonomy): domain Eukaryota; kingdom Metazoa; phylum Chordata; class Actinopteri; order Syngnathiformes; family Syngnathidae; genus Stigmatopora; species Stigmatopora nigra. The sequence continues at coordinate 5,075,199 of NC_135512.1, forward strand.
CTTATTGAGTTACTTTGGGATTTTACTAAACGCCAACATCGCCCTTTTCGCAGTTATTCATGTTCAAAGACTATGACAGGGCAATGTTATTACACAATGCAGACAATATTACACAATTTGAATAGTTAAAACATGCTGATACATAGTATGATAACTGGAAAAGTGGAATGATTCAGGTGGGATTTAGTGTGGAATACAAAAAAAGCTGCGGTTGCAAAAATAGTGTTGCTTTTTACCCCAATTAAAAGACTGGCAGTCAAATAAGGCCATTTTATGACACTCCCAGATTTTTGAGTGAATAATTCATTAACTTTAATGACTGCAAATCGAAAGCTCAATCATTTGGCCTCGGAAGAAGACTGAAATTTAGTAGATTCAATGCAACTCCTTGGAATCAATAGTAATTGCTTTAGTTTAACATCCACATGTTGGAATGGTATGATAAATGATTATGAAAATATCTGTTGATAGTAGAATTGCTTGAAGTCTAATTATGTGTTGTGGCAATTGAGAAAATGCTAAGTTCACTACAGTCCAAATTTACATTAGCTAAGGCTACTAAGACTATATCAACTTCTTAATAAATATAATAAATGTGTTTTTCTAAAATGCTACCAAAACATATATTAAGATGTATGAAATATGATGATTCTTTGTGTAGAGTATAAAAGTACTATAGTTTATTATAGCGCATAGAAAAGCTATGGACTTGAACTCTATAACCTGCAGAGAAAGTAAAAAAAAAATACATTGACTCACCCCTTGGTTTCCATTAAATGTGATCAATGGTTGTGATGACCGGACCTGAAAAAAAAGAAAACACAATCGTCAAAATGTATCATCCTATTATAGCATCATAAAAGGGAAAATATATGCTGTTAATATTTCAAAAAGGATCATTTTTCTTCACAGCCAAATGGAAGATCAAGTGCAATGTGTACCAACACCAATCATTGGCTAATTTCATACAGGCTACCATCAAAATTTAGAAGATATCATACTGCCCGCAAATAATCAAGGATGGAAACAAATATGCAAGAAAAAAATTCATAGACTAATTGCTCAAAAGACAAACAGGTTAGGCCACTGCCAGCCAACCAAATCAACATCATAGAAAAACCAATAAAATGTGGCTGGCCACCCCAAAGTTGACAACAAAAAAAAGTCATTTGCCAATATGTAGAAACCTAACAAAAAAAACATCCTTTATATGCAGATCAAATTTAAACTCATAAAAACATGGCGTCTACATAGGTGGAAATAACATTTTGGGGCATGTAGGCAACAATTTTTACATCTGGAATACAGGTATGGCCTCTATGACTTGCAGATGGTAGATTGCAATTATAATTAATAACCCCCCCCCCATAATATTCAACTCAATGCCTGTTATTAAGAATGATGAATGTCAAATTAATTAAAAATGGGAGCACCGACTGCAAACGCTCATCTTTCAGTGCCAATGACAATCCTTGACGTCCAATCCAAGTTATCAAAAATAGACAGTTAGCAAAAAAATTAAATGAGTGCCCTGTACACGGTAAAATAAAATGAAAGCAGTTACAGCCATTTTATTTTACACAAGCATGACAATATAGAAAAAAATGCATAACAATTTCAAAATTTCCATGCTACCATTTAGTGAAAGTGACTAAAAGAGTTAGCTAGAATAACTTTTTGTTCAAAACAGGTAAGAAATCTGACTCATATTCCAGCAAAGAGTGAAGACAAAAGAGGAAGTCAAATTGGCTGTTCCTCCTCCTTCGGGCATCAATTCAAAGTTCATGCGAGGGCAAGTCAAAGACACAACACGCTTTGTACTCTCCCACATCAACCATTCAATCTCTCTTCTGTCAAGGCTATAATTCTCTTGAATTTAGCTTGAATCAGCTTTTAGTGGAATGTATACTTGACTAACTAAGGTCACGAGGGAAATGCAACAAAAGCTTTGCTTAACGGCAGTCACAAGTTGTTGTGACTTTGGGTTCGTCCCATCAAGGGGTCACCATGCCGGGTTACTCGCATGATTTGCGTCCGTTTTTTATGCCAGATGACCTTTGAGACACAATCCACCCATTTTGGGTTTTTTTAAAACTTGGCTTCGACTTGGTATAAATGGTCACTTTGCCTAGGAGGTGCCATTAAGCATATTAACATTTTTTTAGAGCTCCTGCAGGCTCTAATCTGCATTTGAAAACCAGACAAAAGGAATTGTATTCACGTCATAGGATTCAGAGGGTGAGCGAGGTGGCGCAAATCCTGCACTGACATTCCTGACAGTCTAACTGAAGCTGGTTCTGTAAACCCATTGGCCGTGTGACAGTTTTTACTCAGAGAGCACTATGCTTACCAAATTCATAGCGTGATTCGGATTTAGTTGAAGTTTAGGAGAAAAAAATAAATGCTAGAAAACTACAAAGCAACTCCCATAATTACCCACAATTACATAAGGAATAAAAAGGCATTTTATGTTTGATTCCAAAGTTAATCAGTACACTTTTTATAAAAAACATATGCAGTAAAAATTCACATTTGCCAAAATGAATCAGAAGTAAATGACATTAAAGATTTAGGAATGCATTAACTTTTTTTTTTAAACAAACTACACAAACAAGTCATTTTGATCAAATGGCTACAGAAAAAAGCACTTGGCTTTCTGACTTCAGCATGGTGGGAACACCAAGAATCTATCCAGGATAACCAGGACCATCCATTATCCCTCCTTGGTCAAACCTCAACACCATACCAGTTTTAGAAGTGCAACCCCCACCTCCCCTCTGAGCTCTGCAAACATAGTGCTACCATCAGCCTGTTCATTTGAATAGGCTGCTGACACGTCATTATTCTGTGGGACCTGATCCCAGAATGTTCCGCAGAGCTAACCTTGGGGGACAGAGCACAGGATTGGAGTCTGGACTAGGGCAAGGATGACACGGCCACAGATGCCTCCGTGCCATAGCAACTGAAAGCAGAATTGGTAAAAGTGCCAGGGCAGCTAAGAGAGGCGGAACGACGTTACGTCAGGGAATTCCGTAGTTCCAGGACCTAAGTTTTAGGTATACAGTATTTCCCTGACTGTCCATTGGCATAAAAAAACAAACTTGATTAAAAAAATGCGTCTTCTCTAGAAATGTAAACTTTTTTAGGGAAAATCTATGTTGTCTGTCATTTATCGCTAAAAACAAATCAGTGCCAAAACAATGTCATTGCAACCGGGTTGCCCCCTTGTGACGCATGACAGCGCCATTGCTATAGTGCTTATCTAAGCACCCTTTAGCTTAACATGCTACAGAGTATCACGCACACAGCCTTGAACCCACTGTTTCGGATAATAATCAGCTCAATGACGTTCCTGTTAGCTTAGTGTAGTTGTTGTGGCTTTGCCTGGTTAGCCTGGTTTATCGTCCACCTGGCCTCCAAAGTGTAGCACTCTTAGCTTTCTTTGATTGAATCCCAAGACAATTTATGCCCATCTAAATTAACGTAGCTATATCTAGTAAAAGCATTGCCTACCTGCCCTCGAGCATGCTTAATTAATCAATGAATGAAAATGTATATAGAACATAAATCAAACAGATCTGAATCGCTAATCCTTTCTAATCGTCATCATCCTGGTTTGATTACATATAAAGAAAAATATAGGCTATTCTGTGAGACTGATACAATTTCCTGACTTCAACTTTGAGGAGCCACGTGATATAGCTGCATTGGTATCACATAGCAGAGCAATATGGTACAAACATATGCTGGTAAGAACAAAATGACCTCAAGAGAAGCACAAGTAAAATGCATTTTAAATAGTCTAGCATGGTAATTGAGTGCAAGTGTCCTCTTCATTGCATACCTGCCCCTGCATAAACTCGTTGCATTGGCATACTATTGGTCACGTGACCACCGCTTCAGTGTTTTGGGTCAAGTTGTGCGTCTGGTTCGTACACAGTGATACCAGGGTGACGTGATTGCAGGTGAGAATGTGGCCACACAAGACTGAGGAACACCGTGACATTTCGAGTCATATTTGGCCCGAACGGGCACGGTCATCTCCCGTGCTCTCTCTTAGCACATCCCATGATCAGCTGAAACTGGAGAGTCAGCATTCCTTAAATAACCATTGCAGTGGCACATGCTACACCACTTCAACCTAGCAACCAACCTAAAGCTGGTCTCTAATACTACCCTTATCAAGAGCCAAATTGTCCACTAATTGAAAAAAAAGCCTTAATCTGAACCTAATTATGTATACCGTAATAAGAGTAGTAAATTTTGCGAAATCATTATTTTGTGGCTCTTTCAACTACAATGTGCACTTGACTTTTAAGGTTATTTGGGTCAACGTTCCACTTGTTTAGAATTATCTCAATTTTTATCAAGCTATTTATAATGATCAACAAGAACAATCTGTTTTTGCAAAGAGATGCTTCTGAGTACAACACCTTAAAGGGAGTGTCAGGAGCCGCTATGATTGGCAGGTTCACAACACAACCAACCAATGCATTTGTCCAGACCTGCACTGAACCTTAAAGTAAATGTGCAGAAAGAAATGACTCATAAAAGAATTGTTGCAGACTAGCACCCCAACAGCCATGAAAAAAGTTATGTTAGATAATGAAATATATTAATAGTTACAAGATTTATAGCTCTTTGGTAGCTGGCCTGAAAGTATCAATAAGCAGCCAAAAAAAGCAAACCTACTTTACGTCAGTAAGACGCAAGTCCTGTATGCACGTCAGCAACACTTTGTCAAGAGAAAAGAAGAAATACGGTTAAAAAAACAACAACTATTTATCTAACAGTGTGAGGAAGTGCAAACTATCCATGCTAAGGCTATATTTAGGACTCCAACATATAGTTAAAAACAAACTGATGAAGATGGAACTTTCACCACAATCATTGACTATGCTTGAGTTTTGAAGCAAATAAAAATGCACACTGCTGCCTATAAAAGAGAGAATATTTTAGCCAACTTCTAATATTCCATTAAAAAAGGTAGTAACACTAAATTGTTGGGGTAAGGGAGGCTTTGTGGGGGAATTTCAGCTGGCAAAAAGTGGAAAAACTGCCTGTAGGAAAGTTTATTTTCCAATACCAGAACAAGGGTGTGACGTTAACACTGAACACCCACAGACACTCTGACGTAGAATAATACTAGTGATATTGCTATAGCCTTGTGGGCCCCGTAATATTTTAACCACTTACACATTGACAATCTAAATTTCATTTCCCCAGATTTTACGACACCCCTATCCGGTGTGTATGGTACTGATTAAGGCCAATACAATACAATTAGTCCACTAATCACTCATATTTTGCAGGGAACTAATCTCACAGGCATTCATTTCTCAGGCGGAAGGCTTTAAAAACAAAAGCCGAATAAACAAATATATAAAAAAGCCCATTGACAATTTTGAACAAATGCCTATAGCAAAGTAACGGGGACTGTAAACACTTCACTGTGACGTTAAAGTCTATCTAAACTTTGATTGGACTCGGTCCGAAGGCCTAACTGGCTCGGTTAGAAGGAAGACAAGCAAGCTCTGGTCATATTATCGCAATGAGAGCGCAACCAGCTGACATTCAACGTCTCAAACAGGAAGCATCAAAACACCCTAGTCCGCTCACTGCTTTATGACTTCTGTTGACACTGGATGTTATCACAAACTGTTTTATTTCAACCTACCAAAGTGATTCTTCAGGCTTAACATCAAAGTAGACAATTCTATAAGAATTTTCCAACATCCAATAAAGTACAAAATCTAAATTCTTTGCCAACCCAGCTCGACGAAATCCCCGATATTGACTAAACAATTGTGCGCCGAGTTAATGTCTGTGAAAATATCAATAGTGCAAAGGAGAACAACAACAAAATGACAAATAAGAAGTTAATTAGCCGATAGAATTTATAGTTGTTGCTTATCAGCTCTCAGTGGTGGTGTACACAAACACTGCATAAGGAGATAAGGCCTCGCTCTTCTGACCAGCCAGGTTTTCCCTGTCAAATATTTATAGAGGCTGAAATGTTAGAAGGCGATCCTCAAAGCAAGCAGCAGTGGCCCCAGGAGAGTGTGGCCATTTCCAAAGATTAAAACACGGGTGTCAAACTCCTTGCGTAGGGTGCTTCCAACATGAAGTATCCTTCAAGTAGACCAGACCGTAAAAACCTTCCAAATACACAGAGGTCCCAAAAATTGAACCAAAATCACTCATAAATCTCTACTCAGTGAAATGCATGGAAATGACATTCGTTTGTTCCAAGCCTACATAAAACCGAACCAAAAAATAGGTTTAAAAAAGAAAAAATGCAGTGTTCTCGAAGGCGCCAAGTTTAACTGAGTCATACACTTGGGAAACATTTTCCACTTTTCAGCAAAGAATTATGAAAGTTCTTTTCCACTACAGTTGTACCTCAACTTACAAGTACCTCAACTTACAAGTACCCTTTCTTACATATTGAGCCAGGGCAGTTTTTTTTTGGTATTCTGTACATTTTTTTGCTATTTAGTCCTATCATAAGACCATTTTAATTTCTGCAAAAATGCAGAATTTAAGCAGTCAAAGAGTTTAAAAAAATCCCAATGTGAGCTACTCATGTCATGATGATTACCTGTTTAATAAATCTCAAATTAGCGCCTCTTATAACATGAAGATTCGTCATATATTTTCACAGTTGAACGTTTATGTCGCTTGTCATAGTTGACCGAGTCTTACATGTTGGAGCACTTTGGCAGCAGTGCACTACATGGCGTCACATTTTCCGTATTGTTGGTCGTGTGTCTGCAGTTGTCTGAAACATGGCATAACGAATAATATTCGGCTAAAAATAAAAAACAGCTACTTTAAAAACACACAGAAAAATGGTCAAATAATGTTTGGTTTGCTGAATCATCCAGACAGCCACACTGAACGCACACATGGGCAACTGTAAAAATAAGTCACTTTTTGCATCCCAGACACTGGTTTCTTTATTTTTAATGTATTTATTTTCTGTAAATAACCAAGTGACCTTAACATACTAATAATTTAACATTTTTTCCATATTTTGTTCTTCTTTGTGGCTTCAGTAATGAAATTAATGCTTTTATTGTCATTATACAAGTGTATATTTTCCACTCCATCTCGCTTATTGTTGCCATGTGTCTCCAATCATTTACTGCCAACCCTCTACCAGTCATGGATTGGACATTTATAGTCGTCAATGGCATCTAACATGAACCGGACTGTATAAATGTAATTCCCACTTTTATCTCGGAATTTAAAGGTACCACTGAGCCATAGTTTAGTTTTACCACCATCTGTGTGGTTACTCACTGGCTGGATGCTCCACCCGATTATTCTGACATCTTAACAAACTTTCCTGGAAACAAGTTATGAGCGAAATATATTTCCCATGGTTGGCGTAAATACCCAAATAAAATACGAAACTCGAGGGTACAGTGGATGTTTCAGGCTCAGTTCTGGGTATCGCTGATTAAAAAACGCTAGTTACCACACTCAAGTGATCTGGGCTGAGAGGAAGCACCGGTCGTCCGCTAGGACACCGGCTAAACTCCGGCCGTGTGGCCGCCTGTCGAGGCTCAAGAAGCGGATAGCGAGTTGGAGTGGACCGACCCCCCCCCACCATAACCCTCCGGCTTTACTACCACCACCGCCGCCGCCTGTCACTGCCTCGCGGACAGACTTCCAACAAACCCCCCTCCCTTATCTCCCCTCAACCCCAAATGTCTCGATCGGCGGGGATCGGGGGACGCTCTTACCTTTCCGCCCCGGTAACCCTCGAAGGCCTTGAGGGCGCTGTCAGTGAGTTTGACGTGGAAGACGGAGACATTACTGCCATTGCTCACTCTTCCACAGGACAGCCCGTAGCTCCGCTCCTCTTTCAGCGCCGCCATCTTGGCTGCCGTTCCCACCACTGCCGCTACACACACGCGCACGGGCACGCACGGGGCACGCACGCGCACGCACTTGTGCCGTAAACGGACAAGTCCCGTTTCTCAGGAATACGGTAGTCAAATACTGTCGTCACCTGATGACGCCAAGCCAGCCCATTTTGATTGACACGCCCCCATGTGGGCACGTCAATCAAATCGCATTAAATTAAAGACGGACCCAAATATTTCAAAGAGGTATACCGTTTAAATATTGAGTATTTATCTTGAAATAATGTAATAATGATTTAAATTACTGGTAACAATCTCACACACAACTAACCCACGTGCCGGCGTGCTGGCTGATTAATGTAAAAAGCACTCTTGACTCTTTTTTTACCGTAATGCCTGCTACAAGACTCGAAAAAAAGGAGTTAACGTGAGTTCAAAGAAGCAGGCCAGACTGCAGGGAAGGGGGAGGTATTAAATCATACGTCATTATCATGTATTAGAGCCCCACCTGTTTTCACTACACGTGTTTGAGTCAAACCTAAAAAAAAGACACCCTGTGAATAAAAGATAAGAATCTAAAAATGACATGCATATCATGTAAAATAGGCTATATGAATCAGTTAGCAGTGGGATTAAAAATGTAATAAAAACAATTTAGATTTTAATTAATTTTTAAAAAATCACAAAAATACTACATTTGGTTAATTACTTGTTTACTAAAGTACAAAAATAAGACAAAACACAGGTGTGATGACATTAAGTACATTTATTCTAATTATAAAATCAGTTAAACTTCTGTCACAAACTGTAAATGGAATATTTTTACTACGAAGAAAAAAAAAAAGCAATAATGTGAGAATAAATTACCACCTAGAGAAGGAAACAGTTTCACACACTCCACCTGTCAACATTTGGTCGTCTAACATCAAAACCTGAGGTATAGGTGACAAAAAATTCCAAAATAAACAGGCTTTTAATCCTGCATTGTCAAGTCTGCGTCACTGCACTCCGCCCTCGTCATCACAATCAATTGGAACTTTTAATTAAATGCGTACCATACCACACATACTTGGCATGCATTGTTCCTGTAATAAAATGACGACTAAAGCGAGGTTGAAACAGTTCAGCCGCATTCCAGATGTTCTCGCTGAAGTCTTTCTAAATGTTTTGATGGCTGAATCTTTGAGTGCAGTATATCGCTAAACATGCCAGGGTTGGGCGCATGATATATTGTGAACATTTGTGGACTATGCTTAGTAGTGCTTTGTATTGTATTGTATATCTCAAAATGGCCCCTTTGATTTGAATATGAACAGGGCAGCGACCAGGAGAAAAGTACTAGTAAATATCCGATAATTGTGAAAATTCAGATACTGATACGCATACAAATTTCATACACGCCAATTCCTGTTCTGATTGGTCAAATGGATCTGACTGACTCTACTGACGTCTCATTGCCAGATGTACTTCTTTCTTGGTGCTTTCGCAAGCCGCCGACAAAATGTTTTGCTTCAGTTTCTGGCAGCCAAGACCACCGATAAGGCTACGCTGCCAATGGCGACTGCCGTGGCGCCGAATAACCACTTCCAGCTGAGAGACTGGTGGGGGGAAGAAAAGCAAAAGACAAGAGAAAAGATAGAATGATAATGCTCCAAATAAAATTGAAGTATAAATCATTTTTTTGTGTGGGCAGATTTGAGCTAGTTACTTTAATAACGGAGCATTAATCCTTTAAATAACTCACTTTCTGGACTATAAATTGCAGTTTTTTGCCATACTAGTTAGTATATTCCGATATATGCCTAGAATTTTATCATGAGAATGTATTTGTGGTACCATGCGACCCTAATGAGGACAAAGCGGTTAATAAAAATTAAATGAGAAAAGTACTAAACTATTTTCAAAATCAAGTTAAAAATTGAAAATTAAAATTCTCTATGGTTAATTGCCATATTTTCCACCTTCCACTACAGCAGGGGTAGAGAACCTATGGCTCGGGAGCCACATTTGGTTCTTTCCAAGGGTGCATATGGCTCTCCACTAACCTGTGACGTAAAATATGGAAACTGTGACACTACTAGCAACAGCATAATCTTGTCAAAATAATCCAGAGATGTTTTGTACTTTAAAAGTGGTGAAATTACACAAAAACACACATTTTCATGTATTTTTAACCATTCAAATCTGAGAACGGCTCTCAAGAAATAACAATAGAAAATATGAATATTTTATGGATCTCTCTGTCAAAAAGGTTCCTGACCCCTGCACTACATTAAGATGACAGCAAATGTTCACCCCCACCCCTTGCGATCCTAATAAATTGGACATCCTAAACTGTGGTGATTGATTGAATGAGCGTGACTCACCCAGGACTCTTTGGTCCAACGTTTGCTTGGGTCACTAGGAGTGGGATTACCCAGCATCTTCTTGTACATTGCCTGCTCCGCACCTCTCTGCTCAGAATGTTTCTTAACCAGTTTGGACAGCTCTACGTGGATCGTCTACAGGCACACAATGGATACAAATGAGCCGACAGCAGTAGTAATGGAGAAAAATGTTTCAAGAGGCCGACAGCCTGACATTAATACTCTGTTGATTTAGGTCATACGAACGTCAAAGGGAAGGTGGAAATACGTTTTTTTCGTGACTCACCGACGGATGACTCAAACATCTGACGTTCTCATAGGTCACTCATCAGGAAATTACTAATAATGTTCATTCATTACATGCGCCTGATAAACACACTGTGTACTAAACAGCTGATAATTTTTTTTTTTTTTAATGATTTATGAAGGATGACAATGACATTCATCACAATGTGCATAATTAGAGTGATGGAGTCTAGTCTGTTTGAAACTAAATTTAATGAGATAAACACTGGGGTGTTGCAAAATTGTGGCAGATTAGCCCTGGGCAATCAGGTTTATATTCAGTTTGGCCTTTTACACTGTGAGAGCAAAATATTACTCAATGTGGGCATTTTTACAGTGACACATCGAGCAATTTCAAGAATAGTAGTAAAAAAACTACATGTAATTTTAAGTCATTGTAAAAACGATGCTGTTTCAATATTAATGCGACAACCACTTGATAAAACTTGACTTCTTGAATGAAAATATGAGTAAGCTAAGCAGAATTCAACAGACTGGTGTAGAACTGTGTGGGGAGCATTCAAGCCCTGAATCCCACACGGCCACCGAACCTTGTATGTCCATCTGTGTGAGCGGAAGAACAGGAGGCACGAGATGGCACGGGCATGCAAGGCGAAAACTATTTAAAGCCACTTGAAAGCAGATCCATTGAAATGATGAATCTGCAGCACAAGCTATGAGATATCATACTTGGCCTTTTAATGCCATCTAGTGGCTGCTGTTCAATAGAAAAGTGTGGTTGTTCATTGTAAAAGGTGGAAGCTCCTAGACTTTTGGAAGTATTCTCTGCACTATAAGGCGCACCATCCATGAATTGCCCATCTTAAAAATTAGTTTGACCCCCCCGTGGTGAAAAGTTTGAAGACACTTCACCATTCAGTCTGTAGCATTTGGCTTACCTTGTTGCTTGGTTCCAATTTCAATGCCTTTCGCAAAGTTTGACTGGCTTCTCCATATTCACCTAGCAAGGCCTGCACCTGGAATGAGCCCACAAAAGCACATTCAGTTGAAATGTTGACCAGGGTAAGTAAAAACATTAAAAAAATAGTATACCTTGCCCATACGGAAAAGCGCTTTAATATTATTTGGCTGGTAATCAAGAGCAGCGACACACGACTTTAAAGCAGCCTCGTAGTGGTCAAGTTTAAGCTGCGCCGCTGCCATGTTGTTCAGACACTTCACTTTGACATCTATCAATTGGTTTTCCTCCCTTGGACTCATGTCCACTGTTGAAATAAATAAAAAAACACAGGGTGATTGCTTCTTTCTTCTTCAAAGCAAAGGGGCGAATGCTAAATTGTCTTACCTTTGGAATTCGAGTCGGTGATCTCCATGGCGATGACGTAGGAGTTGATGGCGAAAGCGTAGTCGCCGCGCTGATAATGGAAATTTCCCGTTTCTCTCTTTCCACTGGCCAGTGCAAGCTTTTCTAGTGGTTGTAGAAGCTCCAGGTCTGCGGCGTTGCACACTTGCTTCAGCTCCACTTCCAGTGACAGATCTGCATCAGGGGGCACCTCTGGTTCACAACTGAAAAATGGAAGTGCCGTTTAACCAAATGAAGGGTCACACGTTGTTTCTTCAGTTCAAATAAAGCATTGTCATTACCTTCCTCGAGTACCGTATGCGTATTTAGCTGCAGTTTGGACGACAGCCTTTTCGCCCAACTCCATGAGCAGCACGGCAAGATCCAGTGCCTAAAAGAATAATGACCAAAAAGTAAAAACAAAGATTTTCTTTTCTACATGTAGTCTTTTTCAGAAGATGGAAAATAAATATGGTTGCCCCCAATGTTCCCTCTAATTTTTCATGTAAAACATGCTGTAAAACACAAAGAAACATAAGAGTGGACACAGCTACTGCCACTGGCTGCCACGTAAACGCGCCATAATGAAGAAAGGGTTTAAAAAAATGAATAAAAATGATTGGATTTTATTTACTGCGCGCCATATGATTGCTGCTGCGCAGAGAAGACGAGTAGTGCGCAATCACACACGCGTACAGTTTAGAGGGAACATTGGTTGCCCCCAATTTTTAGTACAATTGATAATTCATTCATTTTCATTACCACTTCATGCCACATAGATCGCTGGGGGTGCTGGAGCCTATCCCAGCCAACTATAATTAATGGCGCCAATTTAGAAATACTAAAAAGGAGAAAGTGGGATGCATGCAGATATTTATAACGCTTTAGCTATGTGGGAACCAAGGTTTTGTTAAAAAAAAGAAAAGAAAAGCTCCATAATAAAGCGAAGGCAACAAATTGTCACATAGTGAAATTGACATTTAGTACCTGTATGACATCACCATCTCCCAAAGTAAACGAAAGCTCAGGCTGTTCCTGCACAGGCGTTCCATCCTTTAGAAATGTTTTCACACTAATAGTCACGTTCTGTCCTCTCGTGGGGCGACTGTCCCTGCCTTGGCCTGCCACCAAGACTTTTTTTTTCAGTTGATCATTACCTACAGACATAAGCAACATATGAGTATTAGTACATTTTGTTGCTGTTGACACTTGTTAAATTGTACACTGTGTACACTGAAAACATGTGAACTAAAACAAAAGTGAAAAAGTGACGTGGTCAGTGACGAAATCCAATTTATCTACTACTACTACTATTACTCTGCTACTTTTGACAACATCAAACAGTTTTGGAAGAAACCGTTCTGATTAGCTTTAAGTTTGTTAGACTTGCATGTCTTAACTTTGATGCTTGCTTACAAGTGTCTTCACTACAAAAGGTAAAATACAGACTTCTGAATTGGCATTTTAGCGCCTCACATCGTGTGAGCGATGAACAGCATGTTATTGCTTTCGTAGGGACAGTCAAATTCAACAATTTTTTTAAAAAATGACAGTTAACACGTGTTATATGCACGACAGTATTTTTTGTTTTGGTGTATTCTTGTGCTTTTCAAAACAGCAATGATTCTACCACGCAAAAAGAGCATTCAAGCTAATATTATGCCATCAAAACGTAAGTAGCAACTGGTTAAATAAACTACTGTCCTATATTTTAGCAGTAGCACCTACCCAGGACGTCCATCCATTCTTGTGATGCTTCTTCCGACTTTGCTTCGCCATCGACAGGTTCTTCACGTTTTTCCTGGTGGTCCCCACCGCCAGCGTCCTCCAAAGGAGGAGGGTCGTCGTCAATGTCATCCTCATCCAGGACCTCGAAGTCCTCCCCGCTGTCAAGCAACGATGTTTGGCCGTTCTTGTTGGCCAGAGTCGCCGCCGCACTGACCTGATTATCGACGAGGTCCATAATATGTTCCGATCATAAGACAGGGCAGCTGAAGTGGGTTGAAAACGCCACATTAAAATATCAACTCTTATATACTGTGCTTATCTTGATGTCAGAACTGAATGTTCTGTTCGTGACGCTTTCATATCAGTTCAAAGTGTACCGTTTAGCCTGTCAACATGAAATTAATCGAGGTTACTGCCAGTAAAATGCACGTAACTGTGCACCATGTGCACATAATGTCATTATTATTGAGTCATCTCCATGTTTATGGAAGTTTCTGGAAAGTTCTCTCACGGTCCCTTCAACGAGATTACCTGATATCGTTGAGCTAGTAAGCTAAAAAAGCTAAGGCTAATACGAGTCGATTTTGTCTACTTAATTTCACAATCTTTTGGAATATTTTTATGCAAAGTAACTTACCTTCAAATACTGTCGTTTGTTGTGGTCACATGCAAGCGATTCATTCAATTGATGGTGAAATTTGACTCTTCTAAACTGTTATTGCAAGTAAATAAATGGAGCAATTTTGTCACTGGCCCCGACTTCCTGTTAGTAATTTTTGCGCTACCCCGTTATTACGGTAATAACACAGCCGGACACAATTTCGAAATAATGCCTGACATTTATTTACGGGCGTCTTTAAACCGTATATCACTTTAATATCCATTCGTGGAAATAAAATAATATATCAAATTGCTATGATAATCCCTAAATGACATTTAAATTACGATCATTAAAACCATTGAAGTGTCGAGTTTTGTTTTGAAAATACTCTAATGTTGTGAATAAAGGGGCAACAGTAATTTTTCCCTGTATGTATTTTTGTGACATATTAAATATCATTTTCGATCCTAGAATTATCCACATCCTAATCATATGTAAATGTTATACTGAACATGCAAAATTTGCTACAAATAATAATTGATTTTTAAAGTATTTAACTAAAATGATAATATATCCTAATGCAAAGCAAATTGTGTCCCACTGTAGCTTTTTTTGCAGAAAATATCCAAACAATTAAAAAAAAATCAAATTACATATATTTTTGATTTTTTTTCTTTCTGATAAGCAACTGATTTGTTTTTCCACCTCCTCTTCCAGTCTAAAGAAACTTTACAATATAAAGAAACATACAAAGAACATCTTTATTACCTACACAAGACGTCTACGTCCCTAAGACAAGATTCCCAACTAGCCTAGCATGAAATACAAAGCAAACCAGGAGACAGACTGCTTCATATTGAACACTGGAGGAGAATCCATCATGTGTCCCCCCTCCCCCCGTCCCCTGTCCCCCACCCCCCTCCCACACTCAACATGACCAGCAGATCTTACTCCTAATGGTACAGTATTATACATCACAATAGAAGTACAGAGATGATCCATATACACAGAGGACTGAGATCGTCTATACAGGACTCCATGGCAAAGGACACAGTTTTTCTTTTTACCCCCCATCATTTAAACACAAGTCAAGTGTTTTAAACGACTGAAAAAAATCCTTCATATTAAAAGCTGAAATATGAGTTTAGGTTTAATGATTTCTCCTTGTCACATCTGTGTCCTAAAACCTTTTTTTTTTCTTTCCCCAGAGTGGACATTTAGCCACACGTGAGCCAAATAGTCCTATTTTCCTCTATGGAAAAAAAACATGGACATTTTCAATAATAATTTACTCTCAGCTGTACTCATCGGTAGTGACTGACATATCAAAACATGTCCATGATATCAAAATGCATTGTACAGTATTTACAATAACAAAAATTAAAAAGTAACAGGGATGGTGGTACTGGTGGGAAACAAGGGAGGAAGAAGGGTGTCAATATGTTGACCGACCGGTAGGTGTGTGTGGCCACCCCTTGGGAGCCAAATTTTTTGGAGATAACCACCCAGCACATTCCATTATAATATCATTTTTATCCCTTTAAAAATCAAGTAAAATGTACAGGAACAATTCTGTTCAATAAATTCTGTGGATTAGTCTTTCAGGTGGATATATCAAAACAATTTGATTAGAAGAATTAAGAAAAACATCACTTGGTTGTCTGGATCCATTAACCTCAAAGTCTATGATTGAAGGTGTATTAGGGTCATAAAAATCATATTAGGGGACATTACATTAATTATTAAAAAGGAAAAAATTTAAGTACATTTTATTTGTCAAATGATGAGGGAAAAAATATATAATGTTACCAGAAAAATGTAAAACTGCAATTGGATTTTTATCCTTCAAAGAATGTTCAGAATGTATTTAATTTTTCACCCAAAAAAATAAATCATGAAGACAAATTTATGGATTTTCCGCAATTGATTATTGCAATAACAGAATCAATTTGTAATTCTGTTACAAAACTATATTAATAGAAGTTCTTGCTTAAAACATTGGCAAAAATGCTAGAATATTGTTTTCATCAAAAATTTGACTACTTTGTTTGGTAAAAAATACACATTATTCCCCATATTATTAATCTAAGAGCGTATTTTTTTTAAATTTTAGTCTAAAAACCTTTTATTATCTTTTTACTACTTCAACTTTGCTCCCCGTATTAAACTGACTGAAATAGGTCACTAGTTTTTTTCCCCCTTTGCAGTGTGACCCTAATACGCCTTCATAACAATGGGTAAAAATTACCACAATTCACATCCAGTCCCCCCCCAAAAAATACATTAAGCTCTAAACGGACAAGATGTCAGAATAAAACCTTTAAAAACTGATCTCGAGGAGGAAAAAAAAACACATTTTAGGGATTTACAGGCACAATTGTAAGTATCAAAGAATAAAACGACAACAATCCGGGATAATTATTTACACATCTGCTCAAATCTGTTCGTGGCTCGTCTCAAAAGACTCGACTTTTACTTAATTTTGCTGCATTACATAAGAAAGAAAATGGGAAATCAATTACCTCAATGTAGAAAAAGTGCAACGGAACACTGCTTCAAGTTGGAGTTGCTACGTAGTTAAAAGGTAATCCGGATGTTTACCTTGGCATAGAGGGGGATAAAAAATGTAAAAGAAATGCCTACATACGGTATGATAATATGACTGGGGACAAATAAAGGTAATAAATGTGAACTTTAACCTGCACAACTCAATTCATTTAGTTTAATTGTATCAATAGGGAAAGTAAAAATAAACAACTGATAGGTCGCATAAGTATGGACATGGTCTTGAAACTGAGTATGTTTGGAATTACCGTATTTTCCGGACTATAACTCGCACTTTTTTCATAGTTTGGCTGGCCCTGTAACTAATGAGTAAGTTTGACTTATGTATTCTTTTTCTGTACGCCTGTGATGTGTTTTTTTAGGCTAAAGTTATCTAGAAAAACGGTTAGATTTACAGATGCCTATTTAGCCTGTTATTCCCAATTTCACATTATAGTTTCTTCTTGGTTTCTGATAAAATAAAACAAATCCCTCCCAAAAATCTGACTTATAGTTTTTTTTTCCCTCTTCATTGAGTATTTTTTGTCTGGTACGGCTTATACTCAGGTATGACATATATTCCCCAAAATACGGTAATCATATTTTCATAAATTTCAATTGTTCTGGGCTTCCTATCACCAATCCTTTTCATTATGTAAGTATATACTGTACTGTAATTCGATATCTTAAAAAAAAAAAGAAATTTAAAACTATTTCTAATTTCCCAGTGGGCCTTGAACGTAGCATTTGCAAAAAAAATATAATTTGCAGGTGGTTTCGGGCTATGCTCATTGTTTCATTGTTGAGCTTGACGACTGGTCGAATAAACTTGAAGGGGCGGGGTTTATTTTTAGTGGGGTAGGCGGGTCTCCAAGGCTCAAGACGAAGAAGGTCAGGATGAGAAGTGGTAGAAAGTCTCATGTTCTTACACCCATTTTACAGACGTTGGGATGGGGGCCCTTGAGAGGGGTCCTGCTGTCCATGGGCATCCCCAGGGGCTGCGCACCGCCGATCCACACGGATGACGGAGGAAAATTGGGTCGAGGAGGGCAATCAATGCAAGACGCACCGTCGGGGGAGGATAAAAAGGGAGATGAAAAAGTAAAATAAAAGATAAAACCCAAAAAAAGAATCACACACTCATCGTCATGTTGGGTGAATACTGTAAAAAGAGAAAAAAGAGAAAAAGAGAAGGAAAAGGGAGAGAAAAGATAAGATAAGCCCATACTCTTTGTCATCTTAGTAGTCAAGCAACACTGGAATAAATGCAGCCCCCCATTTATAGCAGCGTGTCATGTCATATTATCATGTGAGTAACCCAGCGGCAAGCAGAGCCAAGTCCAAAAAGGAGGAGGAGGAGAAGAGTAGAACGCAGAGGAACGTTAAGGAATGGAAGGTGGCGTTGACAGATTGGGATGCATCATCCATTTTTTTTTCTTATTTTCTCTGTGATTATGTTTTTTTTTTTTGCATGCACACGGGCCGTGATGCCTTCTTTTCATGCATGTTTGCGTTTTTTTTCATGCCTCAGTTGTTGGGAAGAGAAAAGAATAAATAGAGTAATAACTGTGGTTTTAATGTGTTGGAATGATGAGGTTTTTGTTTTGTGGTATTTTTCGGATTGGGTGATAGATGTATCATTGGGATGAGTATTTTAAAGAGTATTTGAGATAGTAGTATTATCTTTCAGGTTGTAATTATTCAGGATTTTAAATAATCAATACATATATTTGTTTTTTTTTTTAAATCTCCATTTCAATAAAACTGATATAAATATATTATATACCAAAATATGTGTTGAAAATTCAATGGGAAAATTACAATAATAGAATATAGAATAAAAAATATACTGTATGTAGTGTAATTTTGAATGATTTTATAAAAAGTAATGCAACAAAAAATGAAAAAAAATTTGGGGCTAGTGTTGTAGAAAGTTACTTTACATTATGTTATTATTTTAACGAGATTATTTAAATATGCTAATATAATGGCTTAATTTCAGAATGCAAAAATAACCCAACAAAACCATTTTGAGACGCTGCTCATTCAGCCAATATTAAAACAAAATTAATTTTATAATAAATCTCAAAATAAATAAAAATACTATTAAGAATTATCAAATTTTAGTTGTCTTGTTTTGTTTCCAGCAACAACCCCCCCTAAAAATTCCACACACTTAAACCCTGTCGCATTTAAATATCGATTCAATCAATGAATGATGTAGTAATCCTACTCACACTTTCACTTTGGAATGGGTTTAAAAAGTTGCCTGCCATCTCGCCGTCGTCCCGCGGAGTGCCAGGGGGATTGTTCATGCCTGCCATGTTGTTGGGAGAATTCTAACACACAACCACACAACACAATCAGTTAAGCAGATTGACATGCTTATTATTTCAAACACTCCAGCTCATGTATGCGTGTTTACAAGCCCCCCCAAAAAAAACAATCTCAGTCAAAATGTATTGTCATTAATGGCAACAGAAAGAATTCATTGAGTCAGATTGGCTTCTATTTTTATCGCTCTAATTGTAGTTATCAGTGACTAGTCAATATCAAATGTCATGACATTAGTAGTGGATGAACAAAAATCTGCCATGCATTCCTTAATACACCCCAAAAAAACTGTATAGAACTCACCTTTGGCAACCCGTCCATGTCACCAGAGCCTGGAAAAAACATAAAATATTAAAAATAGTTTGATTTGCACTTATTCAACTGGCCTCTGCAGTTAAATTTAACGCTTACCTAGCGATCCGTTCATATGATGCTGTTCCATGGCGCCCATCCCACCCATGGGTCCATCTGGGCCCGGGCCCATTGGGAACTAAATAGAAGGGGGAGAAAAAAAATCATAATTTATAAAAAGTTGTTTATCCATCAACATTTTTTTTTTGTCTTTTTCTTCTTACATTAGGTCTGTTTCCACCAGGGCCGATGGGGTTCATCATGGTGTAGATGTTTTCACTCGAGTTTGTTGAATCTACAAAACAAAAGCAAGAGTGTGTTATGGAAAATCCTAATGCAGATATAGTTAAGATTTTTCTCCTTGTAAGCAAAGTAATAGTATAGGTATTTTCCAATAATTGTGCTACTACTTGCATGGGTTTCCTCCTCATCCCGAAAAATACAAAGGAGGCCAGTTGAACACTTTAAATTGGTCCTAGATATGAGTATGTCAGTCTCCTTGTTCCCTGTGATTGGCTGGCCACTGTATTCAAGGTCTTTTCCCCGCCTGTTGCCTATATAGTTAGCTGGGATAGGCTCCAGCACCCCTGTGACCCTTAGAACTATAGAATAGGCTAACTGGATTATGGTTAATATAAAATATGACTATATATGTGCAGATCATAATCTTTTTTACCACAATCAATTAATTACATTCAATATAGCGCAACAAATTCCAAGCATTTTGGATATTTTTGCTATTGGTGATCCCCAGCATTAATAGTTTTAATTCAAATGTTTTTTTTTCCTGTTATTGACTTTCAAAAAAGCTTCCGTGACTTGTACACAAGTACAACTTCACGTAAATGTGTAACTGTGCAAAAAAAACCAGGTCTACACGTCACCTCCGGGACTTGGCATGATGGGAGTTCCCGGTGGGCCTCCTCCCCCCGGAGGCCCCTGAAGGGTAAAAGAAGAAAAGAGAAGAGTAACGTGAGTGCTCGGAGGTGTCAACGCGCCTCCGTTTACATATCACGGCAGAAGTGACGGATGACTTTATGGTCTCCCTCCCTCACACACGCGATACGAGAAGCCGGGGCTGCAGATACTCACCACGTAGTTGCCCGGAGATGAAGACGAATAAGCTATCTGTGGGGAAGCGACAAACTGTCATGTCAAACATGCTCAGATGTCAGCGAAGACCAAAACGTGAGGAGGGATAATCACTCACCGAGTTGTTGTTGGGGTTCGGCCATGGACCTCTTCCGCCAGGACCCCTGAAGGATGAAGTCACAGGTTTTAATACATCATCATGACTATGTGTCTACTGCTGTCAATGGTAGCCAATGAGTTAAAGGTAGGAAGTTGTGGGAGATTAAACAGACTACTAACATGTTCATGCCGGGCATCCCTGGCCCCATGGAGTTTGGAGGAGGCCTCATCCCTCCACCGTAATTCTGCAGGGAGAAAGCATTAAATAGACACTGTTAGTAAAGTATAGTGGACATCACTTATTCAGTTACGTACAGTAATCTCTTGTATTATTTATTGGATCAATAATGAAGTGTATCACCATAATTAAGTTTTTAATTCATTTTCAAGACGCAACAAAAGTTGCAGAGGGGTGCTAGAGCAGGGGTGGGCAAACTTTTTAAAAAAATTTGACAGGTGGGCCAGGTCAGCGCAAGATATGATACATATAAAAAAGTGCATCCGTTAACAGTACATATGAAACATAAACAGGAAAAAAAGGACTAAAGTATTAACATACGCATCACTCATCATTAAAGTAAAAAGTATAAAGTACTAAGTCAAGTAAAAAGTAATGTATTATGAAATATTAAAATGTAATTTAAAAAAAGAGGGGCTGTAAAACACAAAAAACAAATAAGAGTGGACAGAGCTACTGCTACTGGCTTCCGTGGCGCCATCTTGGGAAAAAAAAACAACTATTTGGACAACGTCGGCGGGCTGGATTAAAAAGCCTAATGAGCCATATGTGGCTCGCCGGCCGTAGTTTGCCCATGTCTGCGCTAGAGCCTATCCCAGCCAGCTATGGGCACCAGGCAGATGACACCCTGAACTGGTGCCCAACCAATCACAGGGCAGAAGGAGACAAACAACCAACACTGGGATTGAAACCTCAATCTCAAAAACCGTGAGGCCGATGACCTAACCACTCACCCACCGGGCCTTGTCTTAGTAGATCAATTCAGAATTTTTTATCGTAAAATGTTGGTTAATGAAATTCAGATGTGCGGACTTCAAAGGTCCCTTTAGGAGTTTAGGGGTACTACCTTGCTTTAGATTTCCATGTGTGTGTATGTGTATTTGTGTGTAGTGAGCGTGGCTTCACTCTGAAGAAGAGTTTTGTTCAGCAGACGATTACACTTGTCGAGCAGATGCCACACCAGCTGCCCGCGTGCTGTGTGCCAAGGGTGGCATAGTAGTAAATGGGACCCCCAGTGTAGGCGGGAGGGGGTCACCGAGTGCCTCTATGTGTAGTGAGGCTGCTGTGCAATAAAGCAGCTGTCCATTCATTGTCATTTGAAAGGACACAGGACAAAACGGCAACAGCCAAGAGTGTAAAAAAAGAAAGTGTGTCATGTTGGCACAACTTTTGGTGAATGTGTTGGCAAGTGTTTAATATTCCTCCCAAGGTGGGATTCGGCAGGCTGGGAAGGGGAGCGTGGCGGGTAGAGTGGGCAGACTCCAGCGATGAGCCAAGCTCACATTAAAAAGTTGTCAGGTTGGCAATGAAGAGTAGTAGTCTGCTCCTCAGAGAGACAGTTTAACTCTTGCTATCAAAATTGTAAAACGGAAATAGGCTGTAGTCAAAGATAGTCTTTCGAAGCACATCTTACTTTATATGGGACAGAAAATGCCTTGCTAATGAATGTATGGCTTGGTGATTGAATACTGAGGAGAATAGATGAATGGTGGTGTTCCACAAGGCTCTATACTAGAACCAGAGATTTTTTTACAGTATAATCTACATTAATGTGGTCATTTCTTGCTATTCCAGTGGAAAAACTAGTGTAGTCTTTGAATGGTGGTGTTCCACAAGGCTCTATACTAGGACCAGAGATTTTTTTATAGTATAATCTACATTAATGTGGTAATTTCTTGCTATTACAGTGGAAAAACTAGGGAAGTCTTTTAAAGGTCAATACTGGGTCCATTTTATGTACTGTAAAAATATTTGTTTTATGACTTGATGTTCATTTTTGAGCTTTAGTAGCAACTTTTTTATGTTCATGGTCAAGAATGACTGCCAAATTGTAATTACATTTCTGCCAATAGAAAGGAATTCACTTTAGATAGATATTAGTTATGGGCAATATAACTTGTAATTCAATATTTTTTTTTACCTGTGGGCCCATGCCTCCCATTCCTCGGGGGGGATTCATTCTCATCGGTCCACCCATGTTTGGATGTCCTGTGTAGACAGACAAAAAAAAAACAACCTTTGTTAAAATGACCGAAGTAATTCTTGAATTGGAATCTTGACAGAAAACCTTTGTTGAACTCACACATTTTCAATTTTCAAATATATGGACTCTTGGTTACAACAACAAAAACAGCTACTATTACGACTACTATTTCTTCTTAGCCTGGCAACATGGCATTTTTGGATGTTTTTCAATTCTTTTCTGTGTCAGTTGTAATTAAAAAACTGTGAGGAATAAAAAGTAACATGATACCCCGAATACAGGGTGTGCAAACTATTCCATAAATGCAAATTTCCATTCCAAAACTGTATCCTCATCATTAATTGGAATGAAAACCTGAACCCACTCTGGCCCTTGAGGACTGGTTTGGCCCTAATGGATGTTTGTTAATTGTAAGTTACTAAGTACCTTGAGGTCTGGTTGGGTCCAGGCTGTTTGGCAGGAGAGGTTGTGATCCGGGAATACTCCCGGGGGGCTGGTTTGGCATGCGGAGTGCTGGTCTCGGACCACCGGGGTACCGTGGCGACATGAAGGGCTGTGAAATAGTCATTGTTATTAACATTAGAATATGCTTTTTCATGCAGATAGCGAAAAGGCACTTGACAATTATATTCTCAGACAACAGAGGGAGCTAGTGTAATGTAGAACAATGATATTGTTGCCATTGAGTTCTAAGTTTTATGACATGCCAAAGCAAAGATGGACTTTTGGTTGAAAAGTAAGACCTCAGGAAAGGCAGTTGGATGGAAAGAAAGATGAATATAAAAGGAGGAGATGATAGAAAACAGTCAGGCAGAAATATGTAATGGGAAGAGGAAGGCGATGGAAGGCTAAAATACAGAGGAGTATAAGTAAGTAGCACTCGGAATTTTGTGTGGCTCAGTGCTTTTACGTAACAGTGTGACATAAACTCTGAATACAAATTATGGGAAACATGCATTCAATGGACATTTTATTTAATGTCCATTTAACAGTGGTAATCATGAATGAAATTTTCTTTACATAGACAGTATACCTTGATATATTTGATCTAATTCATCAACTAAAGACATTAGTTTTGGATTCTGTATTTTCCTTGATTGTTAGTCGATGATCCTGATTATTTTTTCTACCCAATTTTCACAGAATTCGCTGAAAATTTCAAACTTGTTTAATATTCACGCAAATTCTTACGTGTGGTCATGTTTTTCATTCAAAGGCAATGTTTACAAATGTCTTATTTTGATCCCACACAAGTGTAATCAATCAGTCTGCTTTCATGAAGCACTCAAGAAAACTGAAAGCATTTACTGTTAAGAGGCTGAAATTCCAAAGGTTGGAACCATTTTCAGTTAAATCAGTCTTCCATCGTCGTCATTAGACTATTAAAATACACCCAAAATGCCAGCATAAAGAAACTAATACAAATTGACAGGCATTGCTTGAGTGTCCTTTGTATTTTCTTCTTCAAACAATCAATTTTAAGATGACCTAAAGTGATGTGACGCCATTTTGACTTATTACAACAGTTTTTTCCCCCTATTTTTCTCCTCCCCGGCCAACTTGTGGTGGGTTTACGGGCGAATAGACGTGCCGTTGGCAGGCTGTGCTGCAATATTAATGCTTCTCTGATGGACTCCGGGATGGTGAGCGCCTGGCCGAGGGGAAGAAGCCCCTCCACATGCATCTCCGCCCCTTCCAGCCCGGCCTGCCGCTGCTAAATTATTCATCCGGCACGCCGTCCTGTATGCGTCTAGTCCCGAGCCAGCCACAGAGTGAGTGTGTGAATGAGGAAGTGTGTGTGTGCATGTGTGTGTTTGTGTGTGTGTGTGTATTACCTGTCCGTGAGGGCCCATCATGGGATTGCTGGGGTTGTGTGGGGGAGGCTGCGTATGAGGGGAGGGCTGAGATCCTGGGGGACCCTGTAGAAGAACACACATGGCCATGTCAATAAAAATCAAGACTAAATATAAACTATAGCTTAGAAGGACTACAGAGGTTTTTTTTGTTGTTGTCAGCATTTTAGGGTTAGTCCTTGTATTTGAGACTCTTAATGGTAAATATTTGTTTTGCAGTTTGATTTTGTGATTATTTCAATTGAAAAGGATGAAAAAAAGTCATTTTTTTGGTTTTTGAGTTTGATTTTGTGATTATTTCAATTGAAAAGGATGAAATAGTCATTTTTTTGTTTTTCAGTTTGATTTTGTGATTATTTTAATTGAAAAGGATTAAAAACAATCATTTTTTTGTTTTTATTTGTATTTTTGGGTTTAAAATTTTGACTTAAAAAAGGAGTAAGGAGGTAGTATGCTTTTTAAAGATATATATTAACAAAAAAATGGGAAATAAACTTAAAATTATTTTTAAATGTGTTTTTATTTCATAATAGAGCCACAAAAAGGGGGGTGCTAAAAATTCAATTTTCACTTTAATTTAAAAAATATATATAAATTCACTGTATGTATTTAAATTAAGTTTTAGCAATAAACTTTCTCAGGCCACAAAAAATCATGTGACATCTGTGATTTACTCTTGTAAATAATTGTTATATTAACTTCTATTAATCTACCCATTTGATAGCACATGTCATTATCAATCATCACATTCATGTACATTTCCTTAAAAAAAATTCAAAATAAACAAAACTTGAAAAACATCCCTTTCT
Organism: Stigmatopora nigra; assembly: GCF_051989575.1. NCBI lineage: Eukaryota > Metazoa > Chordata > Actinopteri > Syngnathiformes > Syngnathidae > Stigmatopora > Stigmatopora nigra. The sequence goes on from NC_135512.1 coordinate 5,100,660, forward strand.
CTCTGGCCTGACCGTGTTGAGTTTCACACCAGCATGAAAATGGTAAAGCCTCTTATTAAGCAGACAAACAGCACTCAGCTGGCTTGAAATCCATCTCCTTGTTCTGAAAATGTTAGTTTAGTCAGACATGCGGCGGGCTCTGGACGTGTTGGCACTGTAATGAGTCGTCGATGTGTGTGTGAGAGAGTGTGTTTTGTGTGTTTTGGGGTGGTTAACACCTGCTGTCCTGGCCCACTCTGTCTCTCAGCAGGTTCACGCTGGGGCTAATGCAGCTCGAGCTCCGTCTGACCTCCGAGGTTATTGTAGTTGTTGCCAAAGCAGCCGTCCAACCAGTGTGTGCGCGCTTCTGTGTGTCTAACAAGACACCCCTGCAGGGTCCGGCTGCACTGACCCAGATGCAGCCTCTTTTCTCGATATACTCGCATGGGCTACTTTTCCTCACTTAGGAGGAGGAACCGCCGTTGACATTTTCCTGCTTCATGCCTGGCTTCAACACTCCCCTTCAATAATTCACCCCGGGAAAGAGCTATTCTACTGCTAAAAAAATCATCGTTTGTTGGGGTACCTCTTGTGGGTAATGTCATGAGAACACACGCACATGACTTTCACAATCCTCATTATACTTTTGTTTGAAATTCTAAAGGGAGGTGCGTACATTTAAATGGAAATTCTGGTTAACGAGAGGACATTTCGTTTAAAAAGATGCTATCATCATTTAGTTTGAGACTAGTGATGTCTTCATACCTGGCGCCCGATATGAACATTTTTACATTATCAGACATATGGAAAACCAAAAATCACATACGAGCCAGTAGTCATTTGTGTGTTTTAAGTTCTATCATTCCTTTCAGCTGCTGTAAATTTATAGACGTTTGGTCACTGGTCTTTTGGTCGCCGGTCTTTTGGTCGCCGGTCCTTTGGTCGCCGGTCCTTTGGTCGCCGGTCCTTTGGTCGCCGGTCTTTTGGTCGCCGGTCTTTTGGTCGCCGGTCTTTTGGTCGCCGGTCTTTTGGTCGCCAGTCTTTTGGTCCCCAGTCAAATGTATTTAGATATTAAACAGTACTTAGATATCAAACAGTACTTAGATATTAAACAGTACTTAGATATTAAACTCTTTCTTATGAATATAATTTTGAGAGCTGGCTTCAACAATAAACTCTCTGTCACTATTTGACTGGTGACCAAAAGTGACCAAAAGACCGGCGACCAAAACACTGGCGACCAAAAGACCGGCAACCAAAAGACCGGCAACCAAAAGACCGGCAACTAAAAGACCGGCGCACTGAGAAAATTGAAAGTTTTCTAGCCGTGCCTTATAGTGCGGAAAATACATTGCATTAAGACAGCTTACTTTCTGTCCCCGAAAATGGGGGTATAGCGTAGGATTGGTAAACAGAGCCATGCCCCTAAAGCATAAAAAAATAGCTGGCGCTTATGTACTCTTGCTCCATAATGGAACACAGTGGCCAGGCCTTCCTGCCATTACAATGTGAATGGGTCAGCGTACGGCCTTTATGACCGCACCGTTCCCTCCGTGGGTCCCCGCAGAGAAAGAACACTTCAACTGTCACAGAGGTATAGGCGGGCCAAAAACTGTGTATGTATGAATGTGTGTGTGTGTGTTTGGATTGGAGCGGCCAGAAGTGGAGGGGGGCTGTTGGTGGGGGGGCACGGGGAGCGTTAAATGAAGCAATTAATAAAATCATTTTCTAGCCGGCTAAGGAGATAACAGCTTGGCACGGGACCACAAAAGCATCAACACAGCCCCCTCGCCTTCCTAACACTCCTTTCCGCTTAAGACCCGCCGCACTCGGTGGTTTTGTGTCAGGGCGCCGCTAGAGGGCAGTGTGTCGCTACAGTCGGCAGTAGGAAGACGCACACACCGACACACGCAAACACACGCGCAGAGTGAGAATACAAAGCAGCCTGCATCACTGAACACAACAAACAAAGCCAGGAGGAACAGCCCGCACACACACACACATTGTCACTCCTTACTAACATTCCACAGAGCTCTCCGGCTAGCTGACAATATATATAGCACGGTGACAAGATGACAACATGCTATCAGGGCTGACTGAGAGACATTAAGCATGATGGAAAGGCGGCGAGTCGCTCGGGTCAATTGGGTAGCGCCGTACGCCATTGAGAAGTAGGAAAGTTCTGGGTTCGAGACATGTCTGAAACCCAATATGTGTATTAGAAGGGGTCTGATGTAAACTGGTTACAGTTTAGGTCAAGGATAATTTCAGTTTTGATCTTTGGTCATTGTAATGTATTTAAATTTCTCTAACATGTCAATGATATTTATTATTAACTATTTTAACCTATGTTGTTTATTTCCTCAAATTCTCAAAAACCTTTAATGTATGAAATAGAATGTTTTATAAAGGAAATTTTCTTCAGAAATCAAATTCTTTAGTCACTGTTTTTCTCAAATATTAGCAAGTAAAGAATTTCAGTTTTATAGCAAATATTTTTTAGCAAGTATTCGTATATTTTTCTTAGTTTCTTTCATTCCTAAAATCCTCATATATACATCAATTCATATTCCATTGCACTTATCCTCGCAAGGCTCATCCAGGCCAACTTTGGGCCCTTCACTTTCCAACTAAAATGTCTACATTTCAAATAAAAGCTTAGCTTCCAACCATTATTTTCCATTCCACAGATTCCCAAACTCCAAAAAGTCCATCTACATTGAACACAAAAATCCTAAACAATTCCACGCTATGATTTCAACTCGCAACCAATAAATAACATTGAATCCAACTTTGCCATGCACTTGGTCACATGCCTTTAACTTTTTTTGGGAAGAAAGCAGGTGTCTGTGTAATTCGCCACATGTTGGCCACATATCCGCTTTGAAGCGCCTCCTTGAATTCGCCTTTGATATTTGTGCCGCTTGTTCTTAAATGTGTCATCAAAATTAATCCTCTGGTTGGGTTTCATCCCGGAAGCGCGGCAATTACCTGTGTGCTTCTGCTCTTGACACTTGGATCACGTTTTTACATTTTTTTGGCAAGAGGAACACGCCATTGTGGTCCAGACAGCGGCGCCGCCCCTCCCTGACACACGTCTCTGAGGTGTTTGACTGGAGTTAAAGGATCAACCACATGTAGGAATTACAAAGAGATTATTTGCACTGATGTCATCCAGGTTTTTTTTTATTGAGCTCCTGATGAATAACCCCAATTCATCCTTTAATATTGGATTCCGGGTGGCACAGTGGTACAGTGGATGGTGTGTCAGCCTCGCAATTCTAGGGTCGAGGGTTCGATACCTGGTCGGTCCTCACTGTATGACATTTACATGTTCTCCTTGGGCTTTTCTTCAGGTACTCTGATTTCCTGCCACATTCTATTGGCCCCTTAGTTAGCAAGGAAAACCTCAAGCACCCCCGCGACCCTAGTGAGGATAAGCGCTTGGGAAAATGAATGAATGAATGAATATTGGATTCCTGCATGTACATGATTCATACCTGATGTGGTATTTCACATTGACTGAAAATATATATTTATTGACAAGAAATAATCCCAAAATTGAAAATAAATTTGGAACAATTACTTTACCTATAAAGTATAGTTTTCCGTTATTCAGTTACATTGTTTAGCTGATTTTTTTTGTTCTGCCATTTTGGAGTACTCTACGGTGGCCGTGAACTAAAAAAAAAAAAACACTTCCCAACATGCATCAGTTTGGCAAAGAGAGAGAAGCATTTCTCCAAAAAAGACGCTTCAAGCTGTTTATGGTCCCTCCGCTAAAGGTTACTGTCAAAATAAACAACAAAGAAAATTACACCTTGTGGATTTCAAACAAGCACGACTTGACCTTTCACTGCGCTACCTCAATGCTAATGTTAATTACCATCTGGGTTGTGGTGCTTTCACTCTTTTAGCAATCATTTGAAAATAAACACTGCTCCGAACACAATTGTTCATTTTCTGATCCACACAAGGGTCGCAGGGGGTGCTGGAGCCTATCCCAGCTAACTACAAGCACCAGGCCGGGGACCAATCGGAGGTCAGCCAATCGCAGTGCGCCACAACAACAACATGTGTAAAAGGGTAACATAACAGTGTTCATATTCTTATATTCTTTGCACAAAATGACTAATTTTAATGTACTGTTGAGGTAGGAAGTGACTGAAGTACTATTACGAATCTAATTTGAGACTAAAGTGCCCCATGCCAGACTTTTTAAGACTCTCAATAGCATTTAGTTTCTATTTATTTTTTAATTATAATTGTCAAAAAGAGTTTGCATGTTCTTCCTGGGCTTGCGTGGGTTTTCTCCAAGTGTTCTGTTTTCCCACCCACATCCCAGAAACATGCAGGATAGATTATATGAACATTAAATTGAGCCAGCGTATAGGAAGACAGGCGGCCAAAAGACCGGCGACCAAAAGGGACCAAAAGACCAGTGACCAAAAGACCGGCGACCAAAAGACCGGCGACCAAAAGACCGGCGAGCAAACGTCCGGCGAGCAAACGTCCGAGCACCCTCGCGAGTGGTTGTCCAGTTCAGGGTGTCCCCATAGCTGTCTGGGATAGGCTATTTACTGGAAATGATCACCAGGGTTGAGTTCTTTCTCTTTTTAACCAATCCAAGTGCCACACATGTGGGCTAACGTTAGCTCATTTAACTGTGGACCCCATCAAGAGAATTCTTCCAGATCAATTAATCGATTATAATGTCCATGCCTACTAAAAAAGACTTGTGCAAAAAGTCTCCCAATGCCTTTGTGTGCTCTCCTTCTACTGCTGCTATCATTAATTTGCTCCCCCCCCCCCTCCTCACCATCTCCCCTCTGCCTGTCCTCCCCAGAGGGCCGTGATGCAGCAGTGATGGACTTTGCACCCGGGTGGGGAACGGAGGGGGTTTATATACCTGACGCGTACACTGTTTGGATCCTGGCGTCCTCTCCTTGTCTTATTTTCTCTTTGCGCATCTCATCTATCAACTGTTTGCATGCAGCCGGGGGGGCTGGTACCACCTCTGCCCCTCACCCGCAAACAAAGGTAGGGTCGCCCGAGTTAATTACCTTGCCAAGCACAGCGGGAAACGGCGAGTACGAAATTTGGCGGCGAGTCGCCGTGTGTGAGAAAACAAGTCGTTTTTGTAGCAAAACCTGGCGTCCAACCATGTTTGGATGGATGGAGTGTGAGTTTAAGAAGAATCTGAGGAAAAGTACTCTCTCCTTTTGCAAAGCGAGAGTCGTGCGAAAAGCTGGCAACCGCAGCAGCCATTAGTTCACTAGGGAGTCAATGTCAGCTAGCCAGGAATGCAGCGTGTACGCTTTCAGCTCCAGTTTCAGCTATGTCATACTCAAGCTACTGCGCAGGAGTGTGGGTGGGTGAAATTTGGAACTTTTAAGAGGAGTAGAGAGCATTAACTTCAAGTGTGTGACAATCAATCTCTACTTTTGTTTTCGGGCAATTCTCGGGGTTGATTTTCGACTGCTTATGTTGTCGTCAAATGGATTAAATTTAAGAATCTTGACCACAACTAAGTTGTTTTCAAAGTACAATCTGACGAGAGATATTTGGCTTTTTTGAATTAAAATGGACATTCATTGGCGTCAATGACGATGAAATGCAACCAGACCTCCTTGGTGAAATTCCAATGTGTGGTTGTAATAACAAGCGGACAACCATAGGTGGCAGTGTTGCATCTCTTTGGATTTGACGTCAGCACCGATTTTGCGCGAAAGATTTTGGTGGTGTACCTTACAGCGATTCGTTTTTTCTTCTAAATTTGGAAAAAGAAAAACTGAAAACAAGTCAATTTTCGTGTCAATAAAAAAGATTAAAGATCGTCTTTTGTTTCCCATTTCGTCGTTGGTCATTGAAAAATCGAAAAATCAGTTTATATGATCTCTAATCATGAGTTTGGCGAGGTTTCGCCGACCCTTGGTGCTAATATTAGCTCACGCTACAATTTTGAAAACCTGTGTTAACACTCCTGAAAACTGCACAACTCATCGAAGATCATATTTTGTGTGCATCAAATAAATAACGGCCACATTTCTGTTAAATTAACTCATAATGGAACAAAAGATAACAGCTTGTTTTCCATTTTTCGAAAAATGGAACTAGACTCACTTTCCGTTTTTCCTTATCGGAAATTAGAAGGAAAGAAAAACAAATGGCCAAGGGCTACGTGAAACAAGAATCTCAGCTTTTCTATGTAATGGAAAACTTACTTGCATAAGCCAGCTCATTACATACTACTACAACTCCATCAAGTGGAAGCATAACCCAACCCCTAACAATTGCCACTAATGCAACTACTACAGCTCCATTTAGTGGATGTATAACACAACCTCCTAATACTACTACTACAGCTCAATTTAGTGGATGTATAACACAACATCCTAATACTACTACTACAGCTGCCTCTCATGGATGTATAACACAACCTCCTAATACTACTACTACAGCTGCATCTCATGGATGTATAACACAACTCACTACTACTACGAATACTACTACCACTAGAGCTGCCTCTCATGGATATATAACACAACTCACTACTACTACTACTACTACTACTACTACTACAGCTGCCTCTCGTGGATATATAACACAACTCACTACTACTACTACAGCTGCCTCTCGTGGATATATAACACAACTCACTACTACTACTACAACTACTACTACTGCTTCTCCTAGTGGATGCATAACACAACACCTAAAAATTACTACTATAGCAACTACTACAGCACCATTTAGTGGATGTATATCACAACCTCCTAATACTACTTCTACTACAGCTGCATCTTATGGATCTATAACACAACTCACTACTACTACAACAGCTCCCACTATGGGATGTACAACACAATCCCTTCCTAATTCTCCTACTACTACTACCACCACCACCACCATAACGGCGTCTTATAATCAGATGCACCTTATATATGAAACAAATTTGAAGATAGGCCATTGATTGAAGATGCTATACTTTAAGTAGGTACTTTAAGTATTGTGCCCAGGAACAAATTAGGAACTAACATTATTATCCATTGACACTAAGCTTATTTACAAATACCAACAGAAGCGTGTGTGTCTAATTGTGTTGTGTCCGCATGTTCTAGTTGGAGAGTGAAAGAGGAGAAAGTAGAATGTGGTCATGCTTGAAATAAATCCATCCATTTCTCTTGTTCCTACTTGCATCCCCTCTGCCATCCTGCAAGTCTGTCTGTCTGTCTGTCTTTCCGCCAGTCCGTCCGTCTGTCTGTCTGTCTGTTATGCTGGCGGCTTCTATTTATGGAACGGCGTGTCACTCACGCAACGCCACCAGATAGCTTTCTCCCTGCCTGCGCAGCGCTCATACATCATTAACATTCCGCGCGACCCCGACACGCACGCACATCTCACATCCTTCAGCGCACGGATATGCATGCAAATTGCAATGTTGCACACGGTACACGGCACGTATACCGAAATATTCCAAAGGTGCGTTTGTTCTATTCTTCTCACAGTTACATTTTGGAATAAAGGATGGCTACAATTATTTAACAATGACACAATAAACTAACTAAAGTGTCGTCATAGCCTTAATTTATTTTTAATTTTATTTATTCATTTTAATTTATTTTAGGGGATGTTTTCTTTGAAAATGGAAGGCAAGAAGACTCAATAGAATGATGTTAATGATTTATTTGAATGTCAATTTTATTTATGGTTTCCCTACCATTAACAAAGTTTAAAAGAAACTAATTTATACTGGGAGGACTGGCTAAAAAGGTCATCTTTCAATACCATAGATGGTTCCATCATTTACTACCAGCCCCTCCCAGTCAAATTGAATTGGATGTCTCGGACTGACAATGGCGGTCGATTATCAAAATGAGAGTCTGATAAAAGTTTGATACAAAATACAGTCGAGACAACTTGAACGGGAAATATATTTCAACATAAATAAATGTCCTTTAAAACTATTCCTGCGAGATAAAATGCTGTTTTCATAGAAATGGATCTAAACCACCCATTTGAACATTACTCTATTTACACATGCTATTTAAAACATGACTAAAAAAACAATTAACGCATGTTTGCCATCATTCTTCATTACCCAACAAACCATTCGAGTTGTACTCAAGGACACCATCTTAACAAGAATAGCCATGAAATATGAATGCAAGTCCACTTGCCATTATATATTAGTTAAGCCAACAATTCAAAGAGGACAGCTACCTAACAGATGACCATATTACGAAAAAAAAAAATCCTGAAACTAATTGGATCTGGGTCAAAGTAAAGCGTGCTACAAAAAAAGGATTGCGTGTGTGCAAAGTAGGGACAGCGTGTGTGTGCGAAACCCGGCAGAAAGCCTTCAGAGAACGGCGATGACGGGAGGAATTAGTGAAGCAACACAAATCGGGGGAGAACAGTCGCCTCTCTGTCCACCTACCCTGACACACTAGACGCTATGGTGGCTATTTAGGCTACAAAACGAAGGGAAAAGGCTACAAAGTGCATAAGGAGTCAACAAGCCGAGTGACATATGGGTGGGGGGCAGTGGGACAGAGAAGGACGCACATCTGGACAGGGATTAGGACAACTAAAGAGGCTAAAAAAAGGGGGGGAGGAGACAGAAGGGTGGCTTTAAGGGAGGGGGTTGAGGTTTTGTTTCATTGGATAATAATAAGTAGAGGCTGATATTTTTAAGGAAATACATGATGGTGATTTGAGAAGAAATCAGGAAAGAATGTTTTTTGTAGTTGATGGTTCTTACTTGAAAGAATCCTGGTGGCATGGGTCCTCCCGGCATGCCGTCGTTGGGCGGCATGTTGCCCATCACTGGACTGGGAGCGGCCGCCGCGCTCTGGAAAAAACACAAGGTGTATATGTTTAGATATGGAATGATAAAGTTGATTTTTTAACGGTAGGGCAACATGAAAAGTAACAAGGCAGAATTGTGATGTCCATCCTATGTAAACGCCATGATTATTTTACTTCTACATGTTATGATGAATTCCCGCCTAGACATTTTTGTCCAATGATTGAATTTGTTGTCAAATTCTGGAAGTATTTTGCTACAATTGCAGTGTGAGAGGGAACCGCATCAAGCCCAAAATTGTACTCTAATTTGGATTAAAGAAAGTCATTGATTGACTTTTCCTGGTGTAAATGCGCCTTAAAAATCAAACCTAACTCGTCCATAAAACTTTATTGCAACTATGGCCGCAAACAAGATATTCTTTTGAAATGATTGGAAACTTCTTTGTATTTTGTATGTTCAAATTTTCCAATACGTTACAATGGCTTCAACATATTTAGTTCAGTTCAGTTGTATTTAACTTTGAAGCACAAACGAAACATCTAGAAAAACAAAGAGTTTGTTTGGCTATTTCTAGGTTCAAAAATATTATGCCTTCTTTTGTCTCGGGTAGTAACACTACCCGATTGCTCTCAATTCTTCAGGCTATTTACCAAAGCACGTCACATCCCATTATATTTTCCGCAAGTTTATCTTGGACACGTTGTGACGTCAAATAACCGAATCTGCTTTAGCGGAATGAGTCACTTAGTTTCATGTTCTCTTCACACACACAAAAAAAAAAAAAAACAGCCTGATACATGACACTCCGCTAACCTCAACCCGGCCCTAATAAAGTGCTTAATTATCAGCAGTTTTTCACGGAAGCTGGAAAATAGACCGCTCCCTAAAAAAACATACGTGATCTGAAACAGAAGGGTGAAAAAACAGGTAAAAAAAGTAAAAATACTGCCTGCTAATGCTTCCAAATCGAACAAAAAGCGGTTCTAGAGCTTCACTATTTCAGCCCAAGCATGTATGTGGCAAGAAGTGTACAAAGCTGCACACACTACGCAGGTGAAGCCGAAGCAGCAGCAGCAGCAAGCGGCCCCCTTCTCCTAGTTGCCATGACAACCCCGACCTCAGCTCCTGCACTCCAGTGCCCATTAAAACCCTCAGGCCGTCAATCAACAGCATGGCCGGGGCTGGTGGAGGAAGAGCGAGGGAGAACAAGGGTAGGGGAGGCGGGGGGATGAAAATGAAGAAGGGAAGTAAAAAAGAAAAGAGAGATAGAGTCAAACGGATCTGCCGTTGTGTCCACTGTTATCGCCTCTTGTTTTCTTGCAGACAGAACCACGTACAACCGCACTAATAAACATAGGAGGAAACGACTGAAAGGGAGGGACATCTGTTCTGAAAAGCTGCTGTATTATTTTCCACAGGCTTTCTTCCCTTTTGGTCTGCTCTTTTCCTGCCCTTAGTCAGTCACCTCAGGAGTGTCGTGAGGGCACATGGTTGTGAAGGACCCCCCTTCCCCCTCTAAGGGGGAGGCACATTATTATGTCTGCTAGTGACTGACTGGCACGACTCATTTATTGTGGAATTAATTGACGATTGTTGAGATCGGTTAACATTTAGGAATCATTTTGAAATGATCTGAACAGAGTTTAAATTTTCTATAACAAACAAACAAAATATATAATTAATCAAGAATTAAATTATTTTAAATGTTTAATTAAAAAACAAAGGGGAAAAACAGTTTATATATATTTTTGAAATAACCTTGAATCTTTTGTTCTTCAATAAAAAAGGTAAGAAATATATTGACCATTTTGTAAATAAAAAAAAAAACCTTATTTCATGTTTTTAAAGGGAAAAATTACAGTAAAAATTCCCGGGATTTCTGTATTTCTCGATTGTTCATTGAGAACTACACCATTTCTTCAAATGTCCTTTTAGCCAATGAAAATGATTGATTCCCTTCTGCAAGCCACACAAAATTACATTGGCATTCCAGATCAATTTGACACTCAAACTTTCTAATTTAAAGGCTTCAATACTTAAATTCAGAATCATCTTTGCATGCATTTCATTTTTAAGATAAAAACCTACAACGCCTTAACCACAAATTACCAATAAAGACCCCCCAAAAACTTCTCCCATTGGCTTATGTGCCCAAGTAAACTTTTTTCCACCAACAAAGAATTTTTTGAGTTCACACATTCACACTCTGATGTGTGACGTTGCGGTCAGAAAAGGATAACGCTTCCACAACTCTGTCTCATTTAGGGTTAAAAGTGGGAAAACAGACAGTTCCATCTACAGTTCGCATTTGATGGTTCTCTCTAACAACAGCGGGTAGGGTAGGGGGGTGCTCTCCATTGGCCCTTTGCTTTGTGAAGCTCTTCAACTGCGTGCCAATGGCTACTTTGCCTGCCAGGATGGATGGCCCTCAGACACCAAACGTGTCTGTATCTGTACGGGGATCAGACCGCCGCTTTCAGGGAGTAATGGATCCACCGTTATCTGCTTCCCAACAAGCAGACGACACGCGACTACAACTACCTGCATGCCACCTAAACACGGCTGGCGTGTTTTTTTTTTTCCAATCTCCAAACGTAATGGTTAACATCGCTCATTTTCCTCATCCATAACCTGACGTAACAGGCCGGGAATTCCTCATCTCTACCGTCATCGCCACTTTTCCTTTCCTGGAGACATTGTGTCATGACACTCCTTCACCTCCTCTTCCCTCAACTACAAGTGGTCCAATAAGGCTGTCATTTGGGGCGATTCCAACGCGATAAGTAGCGGTGCAATAGACGACGTGCCGGAGAGGGAACGTCGTGATGTGAAAAAAGAACGTAGACATTCTCAGTTAGCCATGCTATGTCTGGCTTTTTTTCAAATACTAGCGGGGTTGAGGAAATAATTACAGACATACATTCACACGAGGAGATAAGAACGGGAATCACGGCATTGTTGCTTGCCAGTAAACTTGATATTGATCAGGATGGTCGACTGCAGGGAAGGGTACACAACACAAGATGTGTAGAATGCAGGTGAGCTATTGTGGCGCTCCATGGGGAGCCAATGGATTTATGTTTTGGGTGTAGAGATGTTCCGTCTGAAACATGTTCAAATAGCGTGTGTGGAGGGTAAGTCACGTTCAATAACTTTTACAAAGCAGTTCAAATGGCTGCTCTGTATTATCACTAATAGGATTTTTCCTGGGCCTGCACACATTTGGATGTTAGTTAAGAATTTTGAGTCAACTTTTTAAAGATTTTCATACACAAAGGTATTAACTAAATCTGAGAGTTGTCTAGGCTGTTTGGCTAGCACATTTATGGGCAAACTACGGCCCGCGGGCCACATGCGGCCCGCTAGGCTTTTTAATACGGCCTGCCGACGATGTCCAAATAATTTGTACTTTATACTTTTTACTTTAATGATGAATGATGGGTATGTTAATACTTTAGCCTTTTTTTCTGTTTATGTTTCATATGTACTATTAACGGATGCACTTTTTTATATGTATCATATCTTGTGCCCATCTGTCAAATTTTTAATGTCAATATGGCCACCGGGCCGAAAAGTTTGCCCAGCCCCGGACTAGCATTAAATTCCACTATCAAGTTTTTACACATTCATTAAATGATAGAACTTTAGAGTATTCTACACTATTGAAATTGAGCAATACAAATCATTTATGTAACAGTTTGCCTCTGCATCATTGAAACCAGTGACATAGTTGAGTGAAAGGATTCCAGCAGAGATCTATAACTTAAAAAAAGTACTCAAAACTTGTCTTTCTTGTGCAACGAATATCACATAAAAGTGGGTCAAAGAACCAAGCCCCGAAAAAAATAAAATCCTGACACAAAAGTAAGTATCTTGGTCTCCATGAATGATAAATACCTTACATTTAGTGAAGAACTAAGCGAGGAAATCAACAGTTTCAGTACACACTCAATCAAACGTACACACAAGTCCTTTATTAGCAGCGTTGCTAGTTAATGACCATAGGTTGCCGATGGCCCGCTGTTCACAAACGTGACCCTTTCTCGCACCGGTCCCCCCTGCTGGCCTTGCTCTTTAATCACACACACGCGCCGATGTGATCCCAACATAAACTCCCACTCGCTCACCCCGTGCCCTTTCACGCCCTCATTAGGCACCGAGTGGCACCGAGAGCAAATCGGGACCAGCGCCTCACGCTATGAGTTGAACATACATTTTGCAGCTCGGTGCCTAATTGAAGATCATGAACGAAGCTAATTAGGGAACGCTGGGAGGCGAGAGACCTAGCTAAATGTGGCGGGATGAAAGGTGTGCGGCGAGGGAAGGAAGTCATCCATTTAGACGAGTTATGAAAAAAGCACAGGGTTTGGACGGCTCCGGTGATCTTTCATTTGTTATTTGTTGACTTTTTAAGTGTATCTGCGAGAAGCTTGGCTGAGCCTGCCTGCCGTCTGAGGAGTAATTTTAGTTGAGTTGTGAAAGGAGATTGTAATTCACTTTTATCTGGTTGCCATATTACCCAGAATACGATTTACTGTGGATATAAAAAGTCTGCACACTCATGGTTTAACTCATTGCCTGCAATTGACAATGATAAACAAAGTCAATGGCAGTCTAACAGTTAAATGGCAAGATTCTGTTACATAAAAAATACCAGTGCTCGGACGTTTGGTAGCTGGTCTTTTGGTCGCCGGTCTTTTGGTCGCCGGTCTTTTGGTCGCCGGTCTTTTGGTCGCCGGTCTTTTGGTCGCCGGTCTTTTGGTCGCCGGTAAAATAGTGACAGAGACTTTACTATTGAAGCCAGCTCTTAAAATTATATTCAAGGGAGAGAGTTTAATATCTAAGAGAGAGTTTAATATCTAAGAGAGAGAGAGTTTAATATCCAAGAGAGAGAGTTTAATTTCCAAGATAGAGAGAGATTAATATCCAAGTACTGTTTAATATCCAAGTACATTTGACCAACGACCAAAAGACCGGCGACCAAAAGACCGGCAACCAAAAGACTGGCGACCAAACGTCCGGCGACCAAAAGACCAGCGACCAAACGTCCGGTCACGATAATACCTAGCATACGTCATCTAAAAATTTGTACAAAAAAATCCTATCTATATCTATATAGATAACTAACAAGTATAAATAACTACTAACTAGCTGTGTGATGCATAAATGAAAATTCTCAGGTAACAAAATAATAAATCAAAGGCCAAATTTTGCAAGTCCTGAAAGTGAAAGCGGCTTCAGTTGTCTTGTTCATGAGGAACATGACTACTGGGCATAAATCCTGAGGGGTGAAAAACAACCCGTAGGCACCTTTAAATCAAAGAGCAAGTGCACATTTCATCAGACACACTTTCACCCCGACATCTACTAATCATAAACATGGAGATGAGCGAGGGGACATTACAATACAAATGTGGCTAGACTGCACGGTGCAAAAATGAAATGCTTCAAACTCTACTTGTTGCGTGCTTGTTCCGCTCTACAGGAAGAAAAAAAACATCCCAAATTCCACAGGTCGTCTAAATTCTCGGGAAAGTGGAGGAGTGCAAAAAAACTAGAACGGCAGACGACAAGAGTTGGCGCCACAAAAGCGATGGAGATTGACAGCAAAAACACCAGGAATGTATTTAGTGTCTAAGCCTCATGATAAATAACACCTACACAACCACACAAATGTTTTTGAGAGTATCACAAATGCACGTACATTACTGCTAGGAAAATACTGTATATGCCCTCAGACCCTTCACATTATGACATTTAGCCAGCAACAGCGAATGGCATTTAACGTTGATTAGGTGTGCGACACATTTCCATGTTATGTTCCCTTTATACTTGTTCTTGTTTGGACATACTGAGCAAATGGAATGAATTGTTATTAAAAGGAATAAATGTGTAAATTGCTTTTTGTTTTGGGGTAAATATTATTATGGTTATAATATTGTGATTAGCTTGATCTGAAGATTTATGCAAATTCTTCTTACATGAACATTTTAAATATTATACTTATTCTCCATTATAAATTATTTTTTTAACCATTTAGCTGCCTGTTGCTGGGAAGATTTATGTTTTCCAATCATTAATAAAGGTTCTATTTCTTCCTTTTGCATAATTTTCTGATATTGTGGCAACTGTTTCCCATCCAAAAACACCCATATTAGTTTTCTGACATAATTCATATATTTATTATATTTTTTTCTTGAAAAACTAAATTTTTGGGGAGTTTAAAAAATGAAAAAAGTCCAATTAGTCTAAAAAGTTTGCGTGTATCTCTGCATTAATTTAAGTAACAGCTATTTATGGCATTTTAGCCATTTTAATGGACATGATTTCCTTTTGTGGGTCAAATAAAATAATTTGGAAGGCTGGATTTGGGCCGCAGACCTCGAATTTGACATCGGATAGATTCAATAAAACATATTTTAATGAAGTCTACTACTGATGTATCATTTGCAATTAACTGGTTACCAGTCCAGGTTTCGTTTAGGTTTCCAAGTCAAAGCCATTCTAAACAGAATAAGTAGTAGTCAGTGTAATCAATAAAAACTTCTGTCTTCTATTATGTCCAAAGATCATTCAAGCAGAGCTGAGGCCATCGCTTGACTGCTTTGCAGTTTTGATAAACTTTCCTCACTTTCCTCACAAAAACCTGCTCAGGGAGTTCATTCTTTTTTTTTCTTCACGATGAGTGCTAGAATTGTGTTAAGAATAAATTCAGTTTTGGAGGTTGTTTTTACGGATGCAATAAATTGCAGTCGAGTACTCATTGGAGAATTGTGACGGCCCAAAAATGTTCTCAAACTGCCGCTTAACTGCAATTGGAGAGAGAAAAAATAAAACATTTTTACCAAGCTACGCCAATATCAATCAACACACTACGGGCAATTGAATAATAGGCAAAAAAACGGCAAAGTCAAAGCTGTCAAATGTCTATGGCCTCATTTTTACACTTGTATGACAGTTAATGTTGAAATATTACTTGGAAAACTTGCCAACACATTGAAGACAAACTGAATGATTGGCATCGGCTCTACTTTGGAACCAATGAATTCCATTCCGACTGTATTTTCCGAATAAATTCAAACAACAGCCAAGAGAATCTTTGCGTTTAGGGTGTCATCCAACCTACAGACGCACATTTCTCAACTTGCTATTGAAACGTGCCGCGGCAACAACTTTTTGCCAAGATTTAATAACATAACACTTCATCAGCCAGACCTCCTACGGGACTATTAAAAAATGAAAAAGAGTAGCTGGCAACCTTGTTAGCTAGCCATAGCTACCTTATTTATTCTCCGACTTTGTTCCTGAATTTATCTACTACTATCCTGTTCTCCCTATTTTCAATCTCACCCAGTTAAGGCCTCCATCAATATGTTACACATTCCTGTCCGTCAGAGGTATTCAATTTGAAAAATTACCATATATTATCCTATATTAATAAGGTAAAAACTAGTGGATGTTCCGACCCAATTCTGACCCGTTCCGTGTGGCTGCATGGCTTACGTTTAGCGGGCGACAAGACACAGGCGAGACATTTAAAACCATCTCACGCCAGTCTGATCCACTCAACCCGTTTCTATTTTAGCTTGCGTCTGAGTATGTGTGTGTTAATGTGTGTGTGGAGCCAGGCAGGAAGAGGCATTCCCAAAGGAGCAGTCCTCTTGAGCAGCAGACATTGGGGGTTGGGCATTGAGACAAATACACACACACACACACACAAGCGCAACTCATTTCCATTTCGAATCCCCCAAGCAACGGTGTCTAAGACCACCTCCACCTCCAAAGGCCACACTGACAACCAAGGATTGAAACGTTTCGTTAAATGGAGAAGTTCGCTCAATAGTCTGCGACGAGAGAAAGATTGAAATCGCGCGACATTCTTTGCTCTTAGCGAATTTTCATGTTAGTCAGCAACGCGTAGTCGCAATTTCGCCAAGAATAAGACCAGGTCTTTGTTTTGGCATCGGTATTTGGCTTGGTAGTCTAAGAATTGTTTGGTAAGAACTCTGTCGATTTTTCGCTAAAAACTGTTGCCTGTACAATGAATAGTAGGGCTCTCGTTACCATGACGACAAGCGGTGCAACTAGGGCGTTGTAGCTAGGGTGTTGCGTCTAGGCGAGCGGTGGCTTGTTCTCAAACAGTGGGTCGGAGGGAAGAGAAAAAAAAAGTTAACCTCGAGAAAGGCAGTCAAAACATCATTTGGATTTTCCTTTGCGTTGGCAGCAATTCATCACCAAATTAAACTACTCAATTTGCAAAAACAAATAGCTGTTAATTCCTACTCTTGTTTACTATTTATACACTATTGGAAGCCACTGGACATTAACACTTCACTTATTTGAAAAAATAAAAAAGAACCTTTCAATAATGGATTAAATCAAAATGTGTTGCACTTAAAACGAGTGTTTAAAAAAATAAACAAAAAAATAGAATCTAACTAATATTTTGAGGCACCATCTTTAATATGAATATCATATCTATTAAAGAAGGCCTATAAACAGTTCCATTTATGTGGGCCAAATAGTCAATGATGCAAAAATATATATTTTTCAATTCACCAATGGAATATTCCATAAACTTCTCTATTCTAAAAATATTTAATGCCCGTAAACTTAGTTATATTTCTAATGAAAGCCACCTTTTCTTTCAACTTTTACATTCCCTTACCTGATGTTAAAATTGCGTCCATGTAATACCACAACAACAAACAGACAGTTGAACTTATATACTGCATCGCTACCTGACACCAGATACAAAAAAAGTGTAATGAAAGCTGTCTTAGAATGGCCCATTTGAAAAAGCCTTTTGATAAACATCATTACCAAATGGGAGCAACCTAAGCACCCCAAAAATAGATGTTTCTGCTCCTAAATCTATCCAATAAGAGTCATTTATGCTGAGCTTTCTATGAAATACTTTTCTCTAAAAGTATCTTTACCACACCTAGGTGAAAATATAACACTTATCATCGCTTTAGTCAATGAATCGATCTTTAATTTCCCCCAAAAGTCCAGTAGTGGAAACTCAGATGCTTAAAAACAAATGAAAACTCAAGCTTGTCCACAATAGATATACATGAAGTGCACTATTTGATTAGAGAAGTAGTTATCGCTAGTAATAGAGCCATCACTCTATGTCAAGTTCAGTCTTATTGGCCATCCCGTTCCCGAAGAAAGTCAGGTTCTAGTCGACCAAACAACACCTCAGCCTGTCTGCTGCCAGACAGGGGGGAGGAGGAGGGAGACAGAAAAGCACATTCCCAAGACA
This sequence comes from Stigmatopora nigra, assembly GCF_051989575.1. Taxonomy (NCBI): domain Eukaryota; kingdom Metazoa; phylum Chordata; class Actinopteri; order Syngnathiformes; family Syngnathidae; genus Stigmatopora; species Stigmatopora nigra. The sequence continues at coordinate 5,118,719 of NC_135512.1, forward strand.
ATGGCTGGTCTGTGGGACTGGCTGAAACTACGAGGGCCCCCGGGGGCACGTGGTCCGCTGAAGGCTAGAAACGTTGAAGAAAAGCAAGAGTCAACTAAAGGAGGAATATGCTCCCTAGAACAGGGCTTGGATCGTACTTGTACCGTACTTTGACAACCATTGCTCTAATCCAAAGAATTATAATCCACTAAAACACAAGTAAGGTCGTATGAGCCAATGAATGAAGTCCTAAGATAAATTCAACAATAGAGGTAAACAGAACAGAACTTTCTGGCCAATCAACTAACTAACAATAGTTTTTGAAAAGCCTGACTTCCATATCTGAATTTTTCCCTATTTCGTAATAAACAGAGCATGTTTGTTTAACATTCCTATTAATTTTCTTAAAATGAAAAGAAAAACATCGGACATTACCGATGAAAACAAATAAATTCCACTTTTCGACAATAAAAATTCAAATGTTATAACTTTTAACGCTGGAACAGTTTGAATGTAAGTTCCCACTTCACAGATATAATCAATAAGGCCATCCATCTAGTACCTATAAAACAATTACCTCACAGCTACATGGCACACTTATGCCAGGAACACAAAATATTTGCAAATAATGACAGTAGGCTAATGTGGCTAACTGACTGTTGGTGCGATTGGCCGACAAGATTGTTGATATTAGTACTGATCGGCCAATCACCCAAATTTAGGCCAACTACCGCCATTAAACCACAAAATGCTGCGTTCTTTTCCCCCTTAAATATTCCGAAGAGGCGTTTACTTGTCTCATACCATTAGAGGAAATCCACAATGACATTCATATTTCCTCAAGCAACTGGTCATTAAACCTTCACGTCAAGTGACCTGAACAGCAGGAAGAGCTACCTGAGGTCGGTTAGCCAACACTTCCTGGGTCAGTCGGGATGGAGGGTGACAAATATTTACTCTGGGACAACAGTGGCCGAGAATGAGGAGGAGGAGGAGGATGAGGAGGGAGGGAAGAAGAGGAGGAAGGGGCGGGTGAGGAAGAGGGGGCTTTGCGAGGAGTGCACATGAAGGCAGGCTCACCAGCGTTCGCCATCAATAAATAAATGGAGGCTGACAGAAATATCCACGGCACGGCGGCAGCTAGCCATGCGCCGCTTTGGCACGCACACCCGGAGAGGACAGCACACACACACACACACACACATATATACACACACACACCCGCATGAAGAATGAGGCGGGGAACAACAGATATGAGAGAGAAGAAAATGAAGACATTTGTAGAAGGAGGAGAAGATGTCTCCAAGTATTAGTCAGTAGCGGGAAGGTGGAACATGCTTCCCTCCCTTTGACCCCCTTTAACTCCACCCACATACACATACATGCACCCCCACACACACACACACACACACACACATTTGACGGTGAGGGGAGGGTGGTGAACCAATGGCTGCTCCTAAATCAGAACCAGAAGTTGAGACAAAGAAATGAAACTGTTTGGTGCATTAGTGTGTGTATGTATATGCGTGTGTGTGGCCAAATGGGAAATACTATGGGGGCGGTTTAGGGGTCTAAAAAATAGATATGCATCGGTATGTTTTACTCCTTTTTTTTGTGTAGATGAGATACAAGTAAAGTTCTTTATATTTGCGTGTAAATGCAATCTTATATTTCTGTCTTTGTGAGGCAGCAACCTTGATCTCCCACCTTAGCGAGGTGGCGTTTGTGTAAAGTTCTTGGCTTTCTTGCTATGTTTAGGGTGCTCTAAACATGGATTTGTGTGAAGAATACACTAGGGCTTATTTTATTGTTGACTCAATATGATTACTGTATTTTCCCGACTATAAGGTGCACTTAAAAGTCTTACATTTTCTCTAAAATAGACAGGGCGACTTATAATCCAGTGTGCTTTATATATGGGGAAAAAATTTAAATGTGTCATTCATTGACGGTGCGCCTAAAAATGCAATGCGCCTTATATTCAGGAAAATATGCTATGTTTGTAATAAGTAGATTAAGAGACTCCCATATTGGCTTTACAACTGCACTAAGAAAAGACTTTGCAAATAAGGAACATTATCATGCATTCATTTTACATATTGCCCATCTTCACAAGAGTTGTGGGGGTACTGGAATCTATCCGAACCAAATGTGGGCAATAGGTTGGTCACTCCTTGAATTGGTTGCCAGCCAATCGCAGAACCCCCTTAGAAAAACACACTAAACTCAAACCTAAGGACAATAAATCACTGTTTTACAAAAACAAAGCAAATTTTGATCACTTAAAATTATAATCATCTCCTTCAATCAAACAAATACAACAATCAAAAGTATTGTTAAGTAATGTGATAATCGATTAGTATGCGGCAACCCTAATGTATATCGATAAATAAACATAATCATCACACATTATACCCCAATCCTATAATAATACTACTATATAATAATCAAATCCAACCCATTTGGACAAGAAGAGGTAAACAGACAAATATCATTTCTCATTAAGTCTCTCCTTTGTGCACATATGTACACATTCTAACAAGTTACAGGGCACAGCTAGAGACTTTTAATGCACACACGCAAACACACACATGCGGCAAGCAAGTGAGTATCATGCAGATCATATTCAGGGAAACACATGTTCCCCCTCTTCAATGATTAGTCTAAATACGTCGGTGATCACAGGACGGCGGGACGACTGCAACTACACACACACACGCATGCAAGAAACAAACACACGCCATGCTTTCTTCCCTATGCTCCAAAAACATAAAATACATTGGTTCTTTTGTCCCTCGAGCGGTGCCAGAAGGCTGCCAAAACACACACACACAAGTAATGCTTAATATTTGAGCTCCGTCAGCTGCTCCTACCATGATATTACATGAAGGGCTAACAGCAAACTGAGAATGTCTTTCCTATAAGGCTGAGGCCTTTTAGCTACATGCTAGAATGCCATTAAAGCAATGCAAATGTGTCTTTTTTATTAGCATTGTTATTCACCTAATCTTATTTTTAAAAGTCCAGTTTGAGAATAGGTGACAAAAGTTTTTTTTTCATTTGGGAGGAACCCCTTCAGGAAAATCTATTGAAAATGCTTCACCTTTAATTTATTAAGAGTGGATTGGAATTTGGTGAAAAAAAAGATGTTTTTTAATATATAGAGCGTATTTGCCGGACTATAAGTCAATACTTTTTTCATAGTTTGCAACTAATAACTTTTTTTTCATCTCTTTGACCACCAAAAGCCTATTCTTAAAGGTTATAGTTATCCAAAGTTACAATAACAGCCTGTTGTTCTCCTTTTAACTATTTCCACAGTATGTATGCTTTTAGTTTTTTAAATAAATAAAAAAAATGCCATCCCTAAAATACAACTTATACTCCTGTGCAACAAAAATACATATAATTTCCTCAACCTGCCTTGCTCTTTCACTCAACTCAAGTTATCGGGCAAACCTCTATTTGGACCAAGTCTGACAATATAATGATTCCTTTTACCTTTTAAAAAAAAATGCTTCCTAATAACTTAACGTAAAGACACGCCAATCTCCCACATCGGAAGGCAGGCGGCAGGCTTATTAGCACGCTGCAACACACATGTGCCAACATTGACATGCAAAAGGGAAAAGCGGCGTGCGTGTACGACCCTGAGAAGATGGCGTGCACAGCGACACACCTCCCTTCGCCACCCTCCCGTTTGTCTTTATTTGAAAGCGGCACACAAGAACACAGGCAGGCTCTGCACAAGCCCACGAGAAAAAAATGGGGTCGTTCGCCTGCGTTATCTCCTATTTCTCAACGCCCCCCTTTCCTGCTCTTTTTACCCCTTGCTTAACTTTCTCCCTGCCATCACCCCCGCCCTCCCTTCTTCCTCCCCCAACCCAACACGGCAGCCCTCAGCCAATGGTGTCTGGGTGTCAGGCGAGCTCAGAGAAGCTGTTGTCATGGTGACGGGGCTCCTGTCTGCGCTCTGTCCCTCAGGCATCCCACATCCAGAAAGCAGCATTGTGTTTACACGAGGAGGGGCGGCGGCAGAGGAGGAGGAAGGAGAAGAAGACTGGGCGCAAACTGCCCCACTTTGGCCACTTTGATTGGGAATACGACCATGCATTTGTACCGACACGTGTGTGCCTCCACGCTGGAGACGCGTAGGCATCTCACACTCCTATTCCTGGCACCTCCACCCAATCTCTGACCTTTCCTGGACTCTAGTATGCAGACTGGCAGGCTTGACCAAGTAGAAAACCACACCTCTTTAGACTTCAGCCCTTTCACTAACACATACACACTCGCCACTAGATCAAGTAACCAACCCAAACCACTTGCACCTGGTGCGGACCAAAATAAGGTATACGGCGGGTAGCCCCCGTGATGCGCCATGCTAATCGTGGAAGGAAGGTTCAGGGTCATACATAACTATTCTTATGGAGCAGGTGCATAGTAGTGATAGCATGGTATAGGTTAACTCTTTACAAGGTAGCCATTGGGTTGTTGGTGGCCATTGATGGTGCTATACCTCTGATCTGATTTGAATTTGGAGTTAGCAGCAATTATAACTGGCATTGAAAGAACGGCATTTTTATTAATTTCTAATAATAGTAATAGTGTTCACTTAAAAGGGTCAAGGAAGAAAAATACAAAAGGATCATGGTTAAGCGCCCATCTTATTAGCGTTTCCTTGAAAAAAATAAAAAATAAAGCACAAAATCCCCAAAAATGGCAAATTTACCAACCGACTTTCGGTTTAAATTACAATCATGGCTAATTTGCATCTGTTAACTTGTAGAAGATTCATAAAAAACGAAAACTGGAGTTTTCCTATTCAATTTCAGACAATAATCCATGATATGTTTGTATACAACTACCCATACGGGACAAACACTCAATTTGGTGTACCAAACTTTCCTATCAGACTCTACTAAGGACATAAAAAAACTACAATATACACAATGACCCAAAGAAACCAACATGTCCACATTTCTTCTCAAACTAAACTTCTCACCAGGATTTACAACAACAAAAAAATGAGTTACTGGGTTAATACTGCTTAAAACTTCTGTGCTCTGAATAGGAACAATGAAAGGTAGCAATATATAACCCCCCAAAAAGTGTAAACACTGCCTTATTGTGGACTTTTGAAGGCCCTGATGCCAATTGAAAAGAAATCCAGCTGCTGCTTGCTTCATTTTGACTGTTGACATGTGGTTTGAACTCGAAAAAAAAAATATATTTGTGATGGCCTCCCGGCTATTTCTTAAATAGGCCTTTTTTTCCCCTTAGCAAAGCTGAAATGGTTGTAGCACTTCAGCGAATGTAGTATTGCAGTCAAGAGGCTCGGCCTTGAGCAAACAGGATGTTAACGACTAAGAGAGCTCAGTTTCGACATTGGGTGCCATAACCTGTGTGCGACCAGAATAGAAACTGCCGGCCGGCCGAAAGGGAAAAACATTTGACGTACGTCTTGAGTGACGTGGCGTTCCGTCGTGGTGTTACCACGTGCTACGGGCGGTGCTTGCGTCTTGTGTTTACCCCCACAATGCCTTTTATACTCTTCCTATCAGCTCTCTTTTTATCAGACCACCCCCACTGAGTTGTTTCAGAGGAGGGGTCCAGTCGAGGAGGCGGATTAGCTCCCAACTGGTCCTGATTCCAAAGGGAGGGGGAATTTGTCGGCTTTGCAAAAAGCAGAGAGCAAGACACGCGGTCGAGAAAATGGACACCAACCATTATTGTGGCTATGGTGTAACGTTAGATTTATGTGCCAAATTTTGATCTCTTTGAAGGGGTCTTTGCTTAACGTATAAGTTCCATCCAGTTGGATTGCAATGTAGTTAAACACTAAAGTATATTTGTATGTTAATGAAATGACTTTTTGGTTGTGAGTTTTCAAAAATCTGACTAAAAATAGTAAGCAAGGCATTAACTGAAAACACTTCATGTATGAGTAAGCTTTAATTAAACTTAGTCGAACTTTATTGAGATCAGGGGTGGTTTTTGACATGTGCAATGTGAGCGTAGGTCAGGGTGCTATCTATTTGGGGGCGCATTAGCTCACCATTCCAAAAAAAAAACTACTTTTATGTTCAAGCCAATCATCCAGAACATAGTGTAAAAAGGGAAAAATACATCTAAAACATCTACTTAACTCTGAGCACTTGATTGCTACTACATTGACTTTAAATATTTTTAATATAAATTTATTTGGGTGTATTTTTGTGGTTCAGAGTTTATGCTAGTACATCCATTCTTCTAATAGTTCAGTCAAAATGATCATTTTCTTTCCTAAAGTAATGCTATCTATAAATTTAAGTGTATATTTGATAAACATAAATGACAAAAATATGAGAATGATTCTTATACAATGGATTAGTTTTGTTAGTAAGGCACATATTGGGAAAAAAATGATAATGTTGAAGGATTAAATGACTTGCGCTATTGGACCGGGCATTATAAATCCAGCCTGTGTGTGTGTGTGTGTGTGTTCATGTGTGTAAATCCCCCAAGATGAACAGCGCACAACCCCTTTCATGTTAATTGTCTTATTACAGTCGGCATTCATGTTGTGATTTCAAGTGATTCCAAATAACGAAAGGGGGGGGAAGAAGAAGAAAAAAAAATGGACGAACCGCCAGCAGACGCAATCTGATTTTGCGCTCGTTGAACCTCATCAATCAGGGTTCAACACTCGCTAAACATAAAAGAAAGGCACTTTGAAAGTAAAATAGATGTTTTGTCAGAAGAAAAGGCAAACCAATTGGAGCCAAGGACGTTTTTGCATTCTTTCTTTCAACCTCATTTTTCATGAAGGGTGTTTTTTGGGGCCAAAGCCACTTTTACCCAGGACAACTTTAATGGAAAGAAATGAGTGTCCCTCATATTCCAAACAGTTGGTTCACCTGCTCTTAAACCCAACCTCCATCCACCTCCATCAACCTCCCTCCTTCTCCGACTACTACTCCTGGCTACAACCTCCCCATCCCCTTGCTGCCCTCCAGCCTCACAGTAAAGCGCAGAGCAATCCCTTGGCGGGTCAGTCAGATTAAACCGCCACTGTAATCGGCTTGGCTTTCACCTCCTTGTCCTCAGCCCGAGCGAGAGATGGATGGAGGCGATGAGGGGAGGGCGGAGGAGTTAAAGGCCAGCGGGATGGAGAAGCCAAAAGAGAGGCGGCGAGAAGGGAGCAGCTAAATGACAACAAGGGCAGCTGAGAGAAGAAAACAAGGGGAGCCAAAGGGGCGAATGAATGTCATGGTGGGATGGGGACCAAATAAGTCATTGGCTGCCATCCGTGGCTATGGACGTCCAATCCATTTCATCCTAAAGCACTATCAGCCAATTAAAATATATATTATACAGTGGCATATCGCATATCTGTCCATTTATACGCATTTCCCATAATTAATACCATATTTGGATCATTTCAAATTGTGAACACTGTATAATGACTTTTGTATGGAAAAATTATTTTTATGAAGTATGTCTTTTTGTAAAACCGATCTGGTTTTACCCATTTTGGGTCTAATCCGGATTGTGTCGGTCACTGCTAGCAGGCAAAAACGTCATTGTCAATTGGTAATATTGTCATGTTTTAAGCATGATATTTTTACATTCCATTTTCACAGGCCCACCTTTTCACTATAGAAATATAGCGTGTCAGCAAGCAATGTACCCAAGCTGTCAGCATCATACAACAACATCAACAAAATCTTGAATTTAGTGCATATACAAGGTGCACCCAATGATTAGGCGCCCTGTTCACTTACCCTATGTGAGTAAATACTATGTGCCGCATTGCATTTATAGTTTAATATCACTTAATAAGGGGAATTGCAATCATTAATGAGGGGAGCGATTGGCTGAGGTGGACAAGTATGATATTGTGTAAAAAAAAAAAAAATAACCAACAAAGTATTCGCTCACTTTGTTGATATATATCATCATATTGAAAACCACTAATCGTCGTGAATAACACTTTCCTGTCTCAGTCAATTCAAGTCAATTGACTCTGAAAACTAAATGTTTTGGTTTAGTAACCCTTTAGAAAATGTCCTCCAATTCTGGAATGTGTCTTTTACGCTGCGCTATAAGAGCAGGAAACGTGGTGGCCCTTCAAAAGGGGGTTTCGGCAATAAAAACCAAAGGGGGTTGTCCAAAAAGACCCGCCATAAAGACAAGGGTACAGTAAAGTAAGTAGGGGGTGCAAGGATCTGAGTGAAGACCCTCCTTCCTCCCCCCACACAGTAGAAAAGACCTTTAAGTTGACGCCTGCAGAAAAGACGCATATTATGCACCAAAAGCACCAGGAGAGTTCCTTGACTCGAGTAGTTCACAAGAAAAGAAGCACCAGAAGAGTTTCAGACCAATGAGAGTACTTAAAAGCATAAAAGAGATATTTCTTTTTTTTAGTCAAGCTTTACTGATGGAAGCTAAGCAAGTGAGGATCCCAAGAGGTGCAACATTATGTTTCCAGACATTTTTTAGCACAGAAATAAGTACGATTTCACATATATATATATTCTACAAAACTTTTTTTAGACCACCTGGTGGGCAGGCCCAAAACAATATAGACTCTTCTTGTTTTTGAAGATTAGATTTTTTCTTTTTACATTTATTCTGGGGATATATACTTATCGATCAGTGTTTGGCTGATAATTAACCATCCAAGTTGAAATTAATTATTAAATATTCTAGATAAAAGTGTTAGTACACAAAATTTAGCGTTAAATTCAACAACAGGCAAAATTTAGGCAATTTTAAATAGTAAAATGAATCTCAAATCTGGGGATATATACTAATCGATCATTGTTTGGCTGATAATTAACTATCTAAGTTAAAATGAAGTATTAAATATTATAGATAAAAGTGTCAGTACACAAAATTTCGCATTAAATTCGGCTTTCATAGGCAAAATTCAAGCAAATTTTTTTAAGTAAAATGAATGTCAAATCTGTCTGAAAACAGCAAAAATGCCTCAAAAGTTTGAAAAGACATTAAAAACATATCACGCAATTATTACCATCAAGTTAAGGATCCAGCTAACATAAAATGACTTCTAGACTCCATACAGAACTTTAAAAAAAGTACATTTGCTCCCTGATGACTCCAACATGCTTGTATATGCGTAATGATAATAAGTTCCATCAATAAACTAAGAAAAGAAGACGAAAGACAAGCCAAAAGCAGAAAGACAAAGCACCCACACATGTTCGCACGCACACATAGCCACGTTCACGCTTCACAAGAAGTGATTGATGATTTTAGGAAGCGGCCTCTCTGACACAGGAAGTCCAGTCTGGGTCAGACCTCATCGACCATCAGCACACACATACACAGCCGCACACAAAAACTACACACATACACGCACATCACCAGCATTTTTTTGTCAAACTTCCTCGTCAACGCGCGCCTTCACACATTAATACACACAATACCACTTCCTTCGGTGGTGGTCGTCGGTTTTTGGTTTGGGCGGGCCAGCCAGGCGGCTTTTTTGACAGCGGCTATTACAGCAAATAATTGAGGAGCAAATGAAGACAAACGATTTGATTGCCGAGCGCGCCCCAGCAGTCAATCCGCCATCTAGGTGGCTTCCATTCACATGCATTGATCAGCTTTACAACCTAAGTAGCCGGCCAGGAAACTAAACGGTGGTGATCAATGCTATTTAACAGATTATTGAGTGCAGACTGGTTGGCCCGAGACCAGAGGAGAAGGGGGAGGGCCGGCACAGGGAAGGTAGTTTTAGTTATGATAAATGTTATATATCTATGGCAGCGGGTATAAATGGGCGCATGAATGATGGTGGTTCAACGTATTTTAGTAAGCTAATTGTGATACGTAGGGACGATTTAGGGCAAGGGTGTAAAACTCGGGTTGGTTCGTGGGCCGCTTTAACGTCAATTTGATTTCACGTGGGCCGGACCATTTTAGATATAATATTTAGATTTTTTTTTTATGAATGGATTAAAAGAACTGGATTAAAAGCCCTGAATATTCAGTTTTTTTTAAACCTAAACAATGTTTATTTTAGCTTTTTTATATATATTATGAGATTTTACAAAATGATTTTTGAACTAAAAACACAGAAAAAAATGATTCAAAAATACAATTATTGATTTAAAAGGGGGGAAATTTAGGAAATTTAATATACATCTATACCCTTCATTTTAATATGATCCTAAAACAGACAGTCGGCACCCATGATTTACTTTCCCGGGCCACACAAAATGATACGGCGGGACAGATTTGGCCCACGGGCCGCCACTTAGACACCAGTGATTTAAAGTTTTCAACCAGGTCGCCATGCATGTTTTTGGGATATGGGAGGAAACCGGACCAAACAAACAAAATTGGTATTTCTTGGCAATCCATCATATTGTTTGAATTGCTGCTGAATTTGATCACTTTTAAAAAATGTAAAGTCAGTGTTTCAATAAATGGTGATGGAGGTTGTTTCCCACGGCAATGCATGGGTGGAGTAATGCATTATATGAGCTTGATTTTTTTTTGTCATTTTGAGGACCGATCTAGACCACCCACTTGAAGTAAAAAAAAATGCTCGCCCTCCCACTACGTTTGACGGCTCAGCCGTGCGTGGTCTCCAAATAAATCCAGACAGACAGATTGATTCCGGTCAGTCCTCTAGTGTAGGGGTGTCAAACATGCGGCCCGCGGGGTTCTTCTGCCTCAAAGGCAATTTGTAGCTGCCTCAAAATAAACTGGCTGACCCACGAGATCTACTTGACACAAATGTGGTCTGCAGACCAATCAGAGTTTATACTGGGTCTGTCATCTATACAAATAACCAATCCTAATGGCCGACGCCCCGTGTCAGTTCAAGCATAGCATTTTTTTAAAACTACTGAAGGTTCTTTGCTAAAGTCGATCACTTTTTGACGGAAAGAAGCTTGCAGGAATAAGCCCCTCCTTTGTTCCCCCCAGCAAGCTTGACGGAGGTTTCATGTGGCGCATGACAATGGCTGCCGGCTGCCGCAATTACGCCGTTTTGACTAAACGCTTCTTCATGTACGTCATGTGAGTTGCCATTCTGGGATCAAACCCAACTGCCACCTGTTTATGACGCAATTTGTTTATTAATAATAAGAAAACGTACATGGTCTCACCAGAAAAACAACAGTATAATTGTCATTTGAGGGTGCACGACTACATATATAGAGCCCCCCCAAAAGCACTAAACATGGTAGGCAGCATTTGGTAGCATTTAACAGCGTTGCCATGGTGACCAACCCCGTTCGGGCCCCAAGGAGCCCATGAAGCCGTGTGCTCGGCGAACCAAAATGTGTTTCTCGTCAGGCCGGGTGTGTGCGGGGCACTAGAACGCCATCTAGATTGTGCTTGGAATATTTGCGTGTGTTTTACACTGGCTGAGATTTAAACCAACAACAAAAATGACAACCCCCAAAAACAATTTGTTTGGGGAAACAAGGATGTGGCCAAGCTTCAGTGAATTACTATGAGAGAGTGAATACAAACTTAAATCTGGCTATAGTAGATATGTGGCTGCATGTACGTGTGTACGCGTGTTTGAGACTGTGTGTGCGTGCGTGTGTGTGCGTTTGTACCCTCCGCGCCTTTTCCTCAGTTCAGCAGAACCTCATTAAATTCAGCAGGAATGGAAATCATTTCTGCACGGCGCACGCCGGAGACAGAAGGAGATGGAGGCTAATACGTAGTGCGTGTGGGGAGGGTACGGGGCTCCATGAATTTATATATATAAAAAAATATATATTATATATGTATATATATAAACACATGTCTAAATACACACACATACATGCATATACATATATGCATATACATATGTACATATATATACACACATATTTGGGTGTATATATATATATATATATATATATATATATATATATATATATATATATATATATATATATATATATATGTATGTGTGTATATATGTGTTTATATGTGTATATATGTATGTGTATATATGTGTGTATATATGTGTATATATGTATGTGTATATATATGTGTATATATGTATGTGTATATATGTGTATATATATATGTGTATATATGTGTATATATGTATGTGTATATATGTATGTGTATATATATGTGTATATATGTGTATATATGTGTGTATATATGTATGTGTATATATATGTGTATATATGTGTATATATATGTGTATATATGTGTGTATATATGATGTATATATATGATGTATATATATATATATATATATATATATATATATATATATATATATATATATATATATATATATATATATATATGTATGTATGTATGTATGTATATATATATATATATATATATATATATATATATATATATATATATATATATATATATATATATATATATATATATATATATATATATATATATATATATATATATATATATATATATATATATATATATATATATATATATATATATATATATATATATAGCGTTTTAGAAGATGGAATTACTTACGAAGGGATTTGAAGAAAATGCGAGCAATAGGTGACTTCAAAATAAAAAAGTCAACTGGTGCATAGGCTAATACTGATGTAGCATGCTATAAGATACAAATCAAGGATGTGTTTTCGCTTTTGTTTTTTTTTGAGTAAATAGGACATTTTCCTAAGGCTAAGGCTTGACACTACATGAGTAAAGTGACACGATTCCAATTATTTTCTCCTGCGTGGCTCAATTTGGATATGCGTCATGGCAGCGTGAGCATGGCTTTACCAAAACTTGGAATCAAAACAGATATGACTCAAAAAAAGATTTTTTATTTTATTTTCTATTTTTATTGAAAATTGTACCAACTGCATGACTCAAGTTGGTTTTTGTTTTGGTTGCTTTTTAAAATCTTCTCTAAAATTAGATTTTATTCTTCAGAACAATTACTGACAAATTTAGTAATCATATTGCCGGTTTACAAATGTTTGTTTAATTTTTTATCTTTTTAAGAAGTAGTGTTTCTAAAAGTGTTTCTATCTGAACTACATTCATCACTGGAGTGGTACTTGTCTTGATAGCAATACCGGCCGGGCTGGCATTGGTACTTTTTGACAAATATTTCATTTATTCGCTGTTTAATTTTAAATCATTCACTACCAACCCAACTATGTGAATAGTATTACTTAGTGTGGTTAATAAATACAGAAAAACATTTAAAATAAGAATACCATGAATAGAAATCCAATCCATTTTGCCTATGAATTGGAAGCATATTATTGTTAACGGCAGATAAACAAGTTTTAACCCTTAATTTCAACAAAATTTTAAAAAACAACAATTTGACATTGTAGCATTTGCTAACTTTGATAGACCGCTGACCACTTTTTTTTGCAAAATGCCATTAAATGCCATTTTAGAACATCCGACATGTGCTTAATCTAGATTAGGGGTGTCCTCTATTTGCCCATAAACACACACACAAAAAAGCCAGGACAAACAAGCCAAAGTAGCAGAGCTACCAGATGGAAATATTAATAATAAAAAGGTAATCTGATGTGGTGGCAAATCTGCCTTGCTCCCTCCCTTCTCTTCCTCCAGACATCTCCACTGCTTGCTGCCACACAATATAGAGCAGACGCTAATCTGACCGTGTGTTGAGGAGATTAAGGCATCCTCAAAAACAGTTCAGGGAATGCCCAAAACCTTAGAAAAGCTTCTCTTGCTTATACTTTCCACGGCATATACTCCCTCTACTATACTCTGACCCTTTTCCCCCCATTTTAACCGAACACGGTGTCCTGGATCCCTCAACTGGAAATGTCAACATTTTACTAAGAATATTCACAACAATAAACACGGCTTTTCCTCTACAATAGTGTGTATAAAGTACTTTTACACATGTGGTGCACAAGAATGTGTACCTGCCAATTTCTCCCCTTATTAATGATTGCAACGCCCCTTAATAAGTTATAATAAACCATACAAATGCAACGCGATACATATTTACTCACATAGGGGGCACTTAAAGGTCTAAAATGTAAAAATTAGACAGGGTTTATAATCAATATGCATTAAATTCAAGATTTTGTAGTTTTACTGTCTGGGTACATTGCTGGCTGACGCGCTATGTTTATATAGTGAAAAGGCGCATGTGCATATATTAGCAGTCATAATGACGTTTTGGTTTGCTACTAGGGACCGAAACATTCTGGATTAGAGCCGAAATGAGTGAAATGAGATCGGTTTTAGAGAAAAAATACTTTTAAAATTGTACACAATTTGTGTGAATGTATGAAATACGGGAAAACGAATAAATTGACAGTATCAGAATGAGATCAGTGATATTTTGTGTCTATTAAAATAGAATAACATGCAATCATCAGTATTGATACTACCATGGATCATATAATCCATAATAATTTGATATCAGCGGACACATACTATATCATAGTTAATTAGGATCTCAAATATTTCAAATTCAGTAGCTCCTGTACTTGTTATTTTCAATTTTTGTAAAATTTTAGCAGCATTTTTTCCAAAAAGAGAAAATTTCAGACATGAACCTAAACAGTCTTTTCGAAAAAGAATATATCCTTTCTGATGTTTATGCTTGAGGAGTTCCACCTCAAAAAAAATGTGTATGTGAACTCCATGGCCAATCTTGCATTGACTACCCTGTAGTAACGATCAATTTGAGGTGAAATTAGTAAGCAATATTTTCTTTGAAAAGCAGCTACGAATGCACGCCCAGAGAAGTGATATATGCGAAGAACAAGAGAGAGGTCCACAAGAGAGGTGGCAGAGGCGGAGGGGCGGGTGTGACCGCAGCCACAGAGGTAATCAGCGAGCCAATGGGGAGTCGTTTCACTTGGAGCCAGCAGGCTGCACAAGTACCTTGAATAAAAATAATCATTACGGGGCATTAAAGGCACCGTCTGTAAATACACCCCGAACAGCGGTAAAGAACTAGAGTCATGGCGACACAATGTTGGATGTGAGGAGTGTGCCGGTGAGTCGGTGAGTCGGTGCAAAGGGAAAGAAAAGGAAAATTAATGACGCCAAACGCCACCAGCAAAGAAACTCAACTTTGTCATGTGTGATGCTTTGGAAATACCGTATTTTCACGACTATAAGGCGCACTTAAAAGTTTGAAATTTTCTCCAAAATAGACAGTGCGACTTATAATCCAGTGCGCCTTATATATGGAAAAAACAGAAAACCAAAAATGAAAAACCACCACTGTCGGATATTAAAAAAACACAAACGCCTGAACTGAAACAATACTATAAATATGCAGATGCCATCTTAGTTTACAAAATCTTCCATCATATAGCTCCTCCCCCACTGCAATAGGCAATAATGGCTTGCTGCGTTGTAACCAATCGTCATGATTTAATAACTAACCACTCACATTGAACTAATGTCCAACAAGTCTATATTTTATCCTACAATGCCAATCCTTCTTTTCTATACCCCCAATCACCAACTAATCTTTTTATGAGGCCAACAGGGAGCTTTTTAATCTACACATGAAGCCAGTATACATCACACTGTTGCTTTGTTAGATTCAGTGTACAAAAAAATAAAAAATCCAACCTAAAATGTCAGCCATTTTGTGTTTGACAGAGGATTAAGGTTCTCTTCAAAAATCCAAATGGACAACATTAGCTCCATAATTCCTACCCGTGAAACTTTTGGCTAAAGTGCGTTCAAGTGTTTGTCTTGGCAGGGTGATTTGGACTTGTGCCATTTATACACATTGTCCCTCTAAGTCTTGTACGTATATGGAAAGATTAAGTCTACATTTAAGTCATTATTTTATTCTTCAGTCCCAAAAGTGAGGGCTTTAAGTGTACCATAGATTTCAAGGATTCTAACACGGCTTAATTCAATGAGCAGTTGACAAATGACGGACACGTAATTTGGCAAACGACATACACGTGTGTGTGAGTGTGATTACACAAACGCAACAATTAAAGCACTTGTATGTACCCATAGCTTCATTGATAGAGTGCGCCTGTTTATTTGGGTTTGGCTGCTCAGCTGGTACTTGAGACGGGTGGCAGGGGCTGTACGCCATACGCACCCCCGTAAACAGTGCCAAGTCTTGACGCCAATCACAGGCTAACCCACTTTCACGGAGAAAAGTGGTGGCAAAGAAAAAGCAAGTCGGGCAATCAATGCATTGATCCGTGCTTAAGTTCTTGCCAGATTTGCTGCCATTTCTTACTAAGATCAGATTGTGCTGCATTTGCACTCTTTTCAGAAGCAAACTATAACAGGGGGGTGCTGAGCTTAGTATTGTTGTTTCATCAGCAACATTTGTGCAAGGGGTGTCGGACTCGGGTTGGTTCGCGGGCCGTTTTAACGTCAACTTTATTTCACGTGGGTCGGACCATTTTAGATATAATATTTAGATTTTTTTTATATAAATGGATTAAAGGAACTGGATTAAAATCCCTGAATATTCAATTTTTTATAGATCTAAAACAATGTTTATTTTAGCTTTTTTTAATATATATTTTTAGATTTTACAAAATGATTTTTGAACTAAAAACTGAAAAATGATTAAAAATACCAATTATTGATTTAAAAATTTAGAATTTTAGAAATTTAGGAAAATTATTAAAAATTATTATTAAAAATTATTATTAAAAATTATTATTAAAAATTATTATTAAAAATTATTATTATTAAATTTAGGTAATTTAATATACATCTATACTCTTCATTTTAATTTGATCCTAAAACAGAAAGTCGGCACTCATGATTTACTTTCCCAGGCCACACAAAATGATAAGACGGGGCCAGATTTGGCCCCCGGGCCTCCACTTTGACAATTATGCTGTAGTGGTTTGTTAGCCTGACTTTGATGCGGGCAAGCGTGGGATCGATTCCCGCGTGGGATGATTCTGACTGCGAATGATTGTCTGTCTCTCTGACTGGCGACCAATCTAGGGTGTAGTCTACCACACAAGTCAACTTGATTTGACGAGAACTTTGTTGGAAAAATGACTGGTTCAGTAATTTGCCAGAACAGGCTGCTACATCGCTTAGATTTGGTAAAGCAGCATGTGGCGCATAGCCGAAGGTTATTCTCGTACGCACTGCTCCGAGGAATTCTTTGAAATGAATGGAATGTTTTAAAACAGAGACTGTGGTGCACCTTGAGGCCATTAACTGTGCCGAGTCTGGTTGTGAATGATTCCTTGCTCCTTTTTTTTTTTTTTGTGTGTGTTTGAATATCCGCTTACGGGTAATAGCGCTTTGCATTGTGTGTCAATAATAAAGGTCCATGGTCATCATTTTCTTTTACTTTAACTAAACAACTGAATCTTTTAGGATGTATTTTAGTCACAGGGATCTATACACATTAACATTAGGTATTGAAAACAATTTTTTTAGTATTTTAATAGTTTTTTGGGCGGATTTTACGTCTCGGGGAGTACTAGAAATTACATTTCGTTGCAGAATTGTAGAGAATTGAAAGGAATTTTATAAGATGTTTCTAGAGAAATTAGGCTTTTTGAGTCTGTTGTATACTTTCTAGACTTAACTGGTATTTTTTAAGTGGAAGTAATGTCGGGAGCATGACCATAACAGAGTTAAAATAGCGGAAAAATATAACTTTTATATAATATCACAAAAATCTAGATAAAAACCAAGCATTGCGATTAAAAAAAAATTGAAATGATCTTACTAATTCATCTTTTTTTGGTAAAAAACGAGTTCACATGTTAAGGCAAAATAAAAGATGAAGGTGACAATGTTGAAATAATGTCAGGGATCCATTGGGAGAAGATTAGAGGTAAACAACGCCTCTTTAATCTGCGTCACTTTGGATTAATGACGCACATTAAAGGCCAACAGCGGGAGCAAATTGTCAAACAGAAAAGTGCAATCTATCTCATTCAGTAAAATAACCTCTGACATGACAATGGGACTTTAACGTGGCACTTTCCCCAAGACAAAATTTCCTCCAGAACACTACTGTCATTCATATTATAACGTCACTCAAAAACGGGAAAAAAAGGAAATAAAAATGCCAAACAAGTCACCAATCATTTGTAAGTCATTTTGGTCGAACTGTACTGGCCCAAATAACCCTAATGAGCCACATACGGCTCTGGCATGTCTAAATAGTAAACACAAAGACATGTTTATCCTAAGAGTGTTCTTAAGTTTGCCTAAAAGGATTAACTTCCTCAGCAGTCTAAATAGTGAAATTATCCAAAAGGTTCTCCATTTCTACTGGCCACAAAAACCATCAATGCAACGATTCAAAGAGTCCAAAGTCTCACAGGGACCAGTCTGACAACTCCTCTGAGCACCCGTCAGTGTTTTTGGGAGCTAATGAGGAACAGCATAAGTTGAGTGCTACTCCGAAAAAAAAGGCCCTCCACAAAAGAAAGCAGGAAGCCGGAAAAAAAAAACAGCCAATCCAACCCCCCTACCGTCCTTGAAAATTTACTTGAAAGCAAGAGAGGCGGAATGTGTCGTTAGCTTGGGGTTAATAACCTGCTGCCGCTTCTCGCGGCCTCTCTACGGGAAAAAAAGGGGATCTCAGCAGAGTTGAAGCCGAAAAAGTGTGCGGACCGGCCTAGTGCGCCACTTTTTGAGTCAGGAACGTCACGTGAAGGGAAGAGCCAAGTTTAGCAGGGAGAGACGACATGCTGCAGACGCAATCAGTTCTGGTGGTCAAGGGTTTGCCGCAAATTTAGCAGTGCTTTGAGTTTAGTTTGATTTAACACGATTAAACAGTGGTTGATATGATATGATACTTCAGATTGTTAAAATACTTTGTAATTTTAGGGACAAAGAGTGTTGTACTTTGGAGTTGAAATGGAATGGGGGAAAAAAACTCAAGTTTTATTTTTTTAGGTTTATAATAAGGGTAAATATTAGTGAATTGTGAAATGAAATAAAAAATGTCAACTAGAAATGACAAGGCTCACTTACAATTATCTTAAATTAAAGAAAATACTGTATTATATGATTAGGATTCTCATAAACGTCACCTTATATAAGGAAACAACCAAAAAGGACTCTCTATTTTGGGTTATGTAGTGCACTGTACTAACATTT
Organism: Stigmatopora nigra; assembly: GCF_051989575.1. Taxonomy (NCBI): domain Eukaryota; kingdom Metazoa; phylum Chordata; class Actinopteri; order Syngnathiformes; family Syngnathidae; genus Stigmatopora; species Stigmatopora nigra. The sequence continues at coordinate 5,137,742 of NC_135512.1, forward strand.
GGCAGAACAAGTTTGACATGTAAATAATATTTTTTTAAACCATGAAGAAAATGCAAAAAATTATAATAATAATATAATTAAAATTTCAAAAAATACTGTAATATATTATTTAGATTCTTAGGTACGGAAAGTGACTAAATAACAAACGATAAGTACTCCATTTTGGTTTTGGCAGTACACAATACTAACATTTGGCAGTACAATTTGTACCTAAAAATAATATATTTTTTAAATCCTGAATTACATTTTTGAAAAAAATACTAAATTAATACAATTAAAATTAAAACCAAAAATACACTTTGCTTAAGGTGTACAACAACACTCAAAAGTGTTAAAGTTTACAGAATAACTACTTCATTGCCTGCCTTTGACAACAAAAGGCTCCCAAATAATTCAAAATTAAAGGCCTCACCATGAATACTCAACTTTCCCTGCCATTGACAACACCAGATGACCAATCAATTTTAACTGGACGTCTCAGAAACATCAACCCTAGCCAATAATTTAGATGACTACCTTATAAAAGTCTAATGTGCTTTATATACACAACCACTCATCAGACATCCACACACTGCTGGCTGCGAAGATGCAAAAGAAGAAGAAAAAAATGAAATAATTGTAATGTTTACCGACTAACAACAAAACCCAAAAGAGGACTGAGGTAAACAAATGCTCCGATGCGTTACTACTCTACCTCCCAGCAGGTAGCATTCATTAAACGTTTATTCAAAATTTATGTATGATGATGCTGCAACTAAGAGGGCATTTGTGGGTAAGTGGGTTAAGGGAATTAAATTGGACTAGCTTAGAAAAAAAAGTGCATTGAGGAGGAGGAGTTGGAGTGTTGCTTTGCGCAATAGGCAGCAGGCGCCAGTTGCTCCTTTTTTTTTTCTATCTACTTGCAATTTAAACGCTGCTTTTCCCAAACTTCTCTTTAGCTTTCTGTCTAATTACTTCCACAGGTGTCATTTACCGTCTTTATTTTTTTCGCAATGCCAAGACGGATAGGGAAGAAAATGCCATGACCAGATTAGATTATCATTATCCAAGAAAAGAAATATTATAACTGAAAAGTAGAAGGCAAAAATGCAACAAGAAAGACTATTAAACCTTGTAAATATTGCTTGCAAAACCATTAAGTTAATATGTAATGTGTATCACAAAAAAATAATAAAAATTGCCAATACAAGACAACTTAAATATCAAAACCTAACTGAATAAAGCTAAAAACATGTCAGTGGTTAAAATAAAAAATAAATCTTTTTTTAAATAGGTATATTGAACATTTGGTAAGTAATAAATGTTTACTCGTGCTATTGATGACCGAAAGTCATATAGTACACTCAAAATAACCAATACTACATATAAAACTAATGGCTACCCTAAGTAGCCCATCCCGGCATTGGCTAGCTTTAAACCTACGGGCAATAATACTGGAAGAATTCCAAGCAATTCTATTACTCAAATTTAAATTGATCCGTCCATAAAAAGTTTAGTTTGCATCCTCCCCAAGAAAAACAAAGTGAGTTAAACTTAGTGCCCTCCCATCAACATAACTAAAAATTCCCTGACCAAACCAATACAAAATTATTAAAATACTGAAACCATTTCTCGAGTAAATAAGAATAGTTTCTGGCCTTGACTACAAAAACCCACCTTAAAAAAAAAGGATAAGAACTCTTCCATGTGAAAACATTCTTACTTCAAACTCAACTAATGTCCATAGCTTGAACCTGGAAAAAAAGTACTACAAAAATCTAGCTATTCCAAAGAGAATAATTCATACAACTCTATGTTTCCTATGATGGAGGCTTCCCCTACTGAACACACTTTTTTTTCAGCTACTTCTGCTTTTGCCGCCCGTTGCTTGACTTTGAAGCCTTCCTCCGTCCACGTCTGTCAAACAACCATCCAAAAAGGAGCTCAGGCGCTAGCTACCCTTCGTCGAGGATCAAATGCTTTACGGCCACTTTAAGCCAGACCACAATGAACCCTTGGGTTGAGGGAATCATAAACAATATTTGATCATCTTGCTTCTGTCACATCCAGACCTTCGGCAGCAAAAGCGCTCACAGCTTGAGGGCACTTTGGTGGGCGCCTTGGATTGATAAAGGTGTACAAGGCAAGCTGACTGAGCCTTAAAAGAGACAATAAACAAGCACAAAGGCAAAAAAATGCCTGCATGGGACAAACTATATAGGAGAGGGAGGGGAAACTTAAAAGAAATGGTGGAAAAACGGTTGTGTAGGCAGCACTTAAAGCAACGACGGCCAAGAAGAAGAAGAAAAAGAAGATATCGCCGTGCCAACATCATTCCTCTGCTCTCTCCTTCTCTCTCCCTCATCTCTCCATCCAAAAAAAAACTCTACTCTGCTTACATTATGGATGTTATTATTATTCCAGCATGTCGTCATGTCGCCCCCGCTTCTCTCCTTCCCCCGAGCGAGAAAGCGGGCACTGCTGGCACCCAGCCAGATTACCCAATCAATCTCCTGTGAGAGGGGGAGGGAGGCAACTAGGGGGGGGACGGAGGGTGGCGGGAATAGAGCGCAGAGGGGAGGGTACATGGAAGAAGGACCAAAGAAAAGAGCAGTGGGGTATGTGTGTGTGTGGAGGGAGGTGATGTTGGCGGTGAAAAAGACCTAAGAGGAATGGCAGCTGGGAAAAAAGGAGTGGCTGAGGAAAATTTGGCTAAAAAAAAAGGGACAATGGACGATGAGGAGAGGAGGAGGAGGGCTCGCCGAGCGCATCGCACCTGGAGAAGACGCCCATGCACAAAGGCCCGGGCCATGGAGCTTGTTTACAGAGTGTGGCTCCTCCCTCTGTGCCACCTGTTACTGCGCTACAGCTTGACAAATGTTTAACCCTCCCAAATGTCCCTTGGCAACAACCCACGGCCGTCCCATCATTGCATAATTTTTCATCTTATACACGAGGGGATTGGTAGAGATGTCGCTTGCAAGAAATGGAACTGGTTTTAGCTTTCTAAGACTTGAGATTAGAAAATGAAGAGCAAACTAAGGAAGGAATTTTTCATTTTCTATACCGCCTAACCACAAAAGGGTCATAGGGGGGTGCTGGAGCCTATCCCACCCAACTACAGGCACCAGACTGAAGACACCCTAAATTGATGGCCAGCCAATTGGAGGCATTCATACCAATGGGCAATTTAGAGTGTTCTATAAACATGGAGTGCATATTTTTGGGATGTGGGCGGAAACCAGCGTACCAGGAGAAAACCCACACAGCCCAGGGAGAACATACAGACTCTACACAAGGAGGTCTGAACCTGGAATTGAACCTATGATCTCAGAACTGTCAGGCCAACATGCTAACTACTTGTCCACTGAGCTTAAAAAAATGGATTTTTACCATAACTACCCATACAAAAAGGGTTAAAAATATTGGCAAATGGTTTTAGTGCCTTTTAAAAAAAATAATAATAATAAATAGAAGAAATCATCATCAGATTTGTCATCTGAACAATATCGCTGTTGACTTTAGGCTTATAATCCACATATGCCAAGTTTTATTAGTCTATTTCTGGATACTAATATCAGATTATGCCCTTGTACCTTTAGCCTCATCCTGACAATTCTTCGCACCGCCATGTCACTGACATACTCGCGGAATAAAATCCGCAACGCTTCCATGCACGCCGACCTCAGACCGCAGATGTTCGGGGTCGAGTCCTCTGGCCATGCCAAAACAAAATGTCTCGGACAACAAGTCTGGAAATGTGGCGCTCCCTGCAAGACGGTTTGTCCCGTCATTATAAGCCAAGTGTCGCACAGAGAGCGCCGTTCTTCCGTCTGCTTTAATGTGTGCGTGAATGGACGCATTCTCCCTCAAGTCTTTTAATCATCGGCGTCGACATCGCTGCAATCAAAGTGCTTTTGAAGAATTTCTCAACAGAGGAGTACAAAACGTGACTTTGTCCTCTTCAGGGAATTGAAGGTGATTAAAAGCGAAGAAAGAGGAAGATTGACAGAAAGACAACAGTACTTAATGCAACAAGAAAGCCCACTTGAATGAAGGTACAGTGGTGCCTTGAGATGAGAATAATTCCTTTAAAACCATGTTCAAAACGCTCATATCTTAAATAACCCTTTCTCTTAAAAAATATGAAAGTATTTCCAAAATGTATTCCAAACTCATCCCCAAAAAAGTAATATGGTCTTTTTCCTTCATTCATTTTCAGAGTTGCTGCTTCTCACAAAGACCACAGGGGTGCTGGAGCTTATCCCAGCCAACAGTAGGCAGTAGGCGGGATTCACCCTGAATTGGTTGCCAGCCAATCACAGGGCACAATAAGACAAACAACCATTCACACTTAAAATCACACCTACAGAGAATTCGTAGTGTCTAATCAGCCAAACATGCATGTTTTTGGCATGCAGGAGAAAACAGCAGTACCTCAACATGATGGTAGTTTTTCCATCCAATCTATGACATTCTATAGTGTTGGTTAGCAATAAGCTAAGTACTAGACATTCCAATCTGGCAGCTTCAAGTATATTCTGCTACTTTTTGGAAAAGGAGTCGAGTTCACTACCAAATGCTTCTATCATAATTTTTTGCTTCCAGGGAAAATCCAAAAAAGACAAAAAGGTCATATATAAAAGAATAAAAACTCAGGTATACATACATCAGGTTATTCCTATCTTTGGGCATCACTATTTTTATCTTTGAAGAAGAAATATAGTGGAAAACAGACAAGTTTAGTCTAGACTAGTCTCTAGAGTAGCTGCCCACACACTAAGTCTGACATTAAACAATCCAGTAAATCTTCTATCAAACTATTTTCCCAAAATGTTTGCGAGAGCTCATCATTTTGTTGTCCTGTGACATTCACAAGTCATTTAAATGTGAACCAAACACGGTTCCTAATTTGATAAATGCTTGACATATGTTCATGACATATTGAGCCACTAGAATAGGTGCATTATTTGAATAGGAATTCTTAATCTTTGCGTTATTTTTTGACAAAGCATATCACAGACACATTGTTTGAAGTTACTATTGTCTTTGAGAAACAACCTAGCGCAAAACTTAGTGTGTGCGTAGTCATTAGTATACGAGCGTGTCTGCATTGTTACATCACGACAACACAAGGACTTTCCAGGGGTTCCGGGAGCGCAGCCAGGATGCCAATCCCACCACATTCCCCTGGATTAGCTGTCAACCCGTCCCCAAATCTAGGGATTAGCACTTCATATTGCATTATCTTTCCAAACTGTAGGGTCCAAAAAACGTCATAGGGGTCTAGTAAAGAACAAGATGCGCTTTCAAACATGGCAACATGGAGCCAAAACCCTGTTGCCAAGCAACCAACTAAATTCCAGGATACAAACGACTAAATGTCACTTATATAGTTTTGTATACTAAATGTACAACCATAAAAGCCTACGGCCTCATTTTTTAAATGATTTTTTCCCCTTCATCTTAGAACAGACATGGCAGGCATAGTGTCTACACGGTTCCCCCCAGGAGTGCCGTCTTTTTTCACTTTACCAACCTACGGGGGGAAGGAGGAAGCCGTTATCAGCAAGGGGACGCAAGTGAGGCTTGTTTGGGACACTTTGTCCATGGGGACCCGCAAACCCGAGTTAATCAGAGACAGACTTGTCACCCTGGGGATTTATACAGTGTCGACCCTGACAGTTCTCCGTCTGCGTCGCACAAATAGCGATCACTTCCTGGTTTGTGTTTAAAAGTTTACTGGCTGGGCATTTAAACAAAGTCAAATTGACTTTTGCAAATGGCTGCTTTGCAAAAGAAGGAAAAAAACACATGACTAGAGTCAATCATTTTGTATACATGGTTGACTGTCACCCCCAAGTAAAAACGTTCCACAAACTAAACTAAGTCCACTAAGCTGAACAGCGTTGGTGACGCATTTAAACGACTCACCTTCAAATAGAAGTCTAACGAGAGTGTATTTGTGTATTCCGTCTCACTGGTTGCATTTGATGAAGCAATTAATCAATAGAGCTCGTGGTACATGAGTAGAATCGAGGAACGAGCAACCAACTATGAAGTTGCGTTGGGTCATACACTTAACAATTGAAACACGCTTGGGGGGGAAAAAAATGTTGAGTCGATGTATTTTTTTGACTTGGGAATCATTTAAATCCAGTCTATGCATCTACACTTTTGTTAAATGTTCAAGCATCTAAACCACATAGCCATTCAGCCTCGCAGGTCTGAGATTGCGGGTTCAATCATCTAGAGCACAGGTGTCAAAGTGGTGGCCCGGGGGACAAATTTGGCCCGCCACATCATTTTGTGTGGCCCAAGAAAGTCAATCATGAGTGGCGACTTTATGTTTTAGGATCAAATTAAAATGAAGAATTTTGATGTATATTAAATTTCCTGATTTTCCCCCTTTTAAATCAATAATTGTAATTTTTTAATCATTTTTTTCTGTTTTTAGTTCAAAAATCCTTTTGTAAAATCTAAAAATATATTTTAAAAAGCTAAAATAAACATTGTTTGATCTATAAAAAAAAACCTGAATATTCAGGGATTTTGATCCAGTTCTTTTCATCCATTTATAAAAAATAAATCGAAATATGATATCTAAAATGGTCCAGCCCACATGAAATCGAGGTGACGTTAAAGCAGCCCGCGAACCAACCCGAGTCTAACCCATCTAAGCAACTACCGTGCAGGCTAATCTATGAAACATGGATTCGGATCAGTGCGAATAAACTGAAGGCCACAAAGTAGTACTATTCCACCTCTACTGCCATTTGACTCCTGAAATGACTTCAACTGGTGTCAGGTCAAAACTCAAGCAAGCCTCATCATCTAAATCCTTGAACTCTTCCAGACTCTCAATTCTTCCAGTAACAACCCTAACATATCCTACACATTTCAGCTCTAATACCCTGCCATCTTTAAAAACGCACCTTTAAGGCCAACCGCCATTCAAGTTTGGCCAAGCCAGCAGTCATTTAAAGTGTCAGGTATCCATGCAGGTATCCAACTGGCCTACCTCTGGAGAAAGGTGTAGCAAATTACATGGCATTTAGATGAATTAGACACAGTTGTCAGATTTAATTAACTACTAGGTTTAATTAAGCATGTAATTAATCTTATGGTGGTCCAACACATACACACACACCCACAGAAACGTGTCAGATGGCGCCAACGCACACCCGCATGACACGCACAACAAATGTAACATGTTGGGTTGTCACGTGTCAAACAAGAGTTGGACTGCCTGCGGGATAAAAGTGCCTCCATGGAACATGTCGAGTAAAAATAGCAACTCTAATCTGTTTCAGGTAAGGCGAGCCAGCATACCGCTCAATAGGCTCATTTACAATGAAGGGATGGTGAGTGAGCGAATGCTAATCGTGGTAACAGTTGCGGGGATTGTTTACGTTACAATCGTAATCGTGGTTGTACAACACAAGGAGTCGCACCAATACAAAAGTTAACTGGGGCTTTGAGATAGGAGTGACCTGATGTTTTAGTTCTCTCTGTGGTGAGCTTTACTCCGGCCTTACTTTATGCTAAATTTGAGTGTAGATAGGCAAAGAAAAGTTTAGGGAGCATCTTTTGTTATCTTATGTTGTTCAGTTTTACATCAGGTCATTTGCTTATTGTTGCCAGGTTAAGGTCAAATCAAAAGATGGTTTAAAGTCAACAAAATTAGGTCTAGGTCTACTGAAATAAAAGAAAAAAATATTGGTTTTTCAGTTTTTCCTTTTTCCCCAGCTAAAACTATAAATCATCTATATAATAAATAAAAAAATAAAATAATATTTATTGATTTTCCCTTTCTGCTTACATTTTCAGTTTTCCCATAGTTTTCCAATGTTTTGTAATTTTATAAGACATGTATTTTCCCCAAAAAGAAAGACTATTATATGTATAATTAAATCATAACTACAATGTGCCTAAGGAAACAATAGTAATTTGACGTTCAGCACGACAAAAACTTCTTTCCCGTTCTATGAATAAAATACAACGGATATGTTTTAAGAAAACTACTGCTTCATTTGCTCAATCCATAGAATGAAGTCAAAAATACAAACATATTCTTTTCAGAATAATAACATCAATACTTTCCCACTACTTCTATTATACAGAATAAATGGCCTATCCAATTAAAGTGCAAATGACTTCTAGAAAAGGGACTGAGCAACAAAAAAAATAGCTTGATCCACAAAGGCCATTTTTGCCTCTATTTGATGGGACAGCCCCTCCAAAAATATGGTATATTTATCTATGGGTGTTACTGATTGACCACCACAACTCTTCAGAGGCTGACAGGGTCAAGAGGGCGAGATACCCGGACTTTTTATGGCCCCTGCAGTCACCGCTAGTGAATCCTTTCAACCATACTTTATCCATGCATGCATTGTGAGTGCCTCAACGCTAATATGCTCGTGTGACCAGCCAGCTGCTTTATGCGCCTTGACCTTTAAAGGAGCAATAAATAAGACGGGCCGTGGCGTGACCTTTCATCAGGGGAAGTTTCCTCTCTGAGCCCAGAGTTCAGGGGTCAACATTTGAGGAAGTGCGGAAGGTAAATTGTCTGAGCGCTTGCCAAAACACTTATGGAATTGAATCTGCTGGAGACTAGGACGCAAAATATGCAGTCAATTAATTGAACCCCAAAAAATACCTTGACACTATTGGATTGTTTCTAGTTGTTAAGATACGATACATATAAAAAAGTGCATCCGTTAACAGTACATGTGAAACAAACAGAAAGAAAGGACTAAAGTATTAACATACTCATCACCCATCATTAAAGTAAAAAGTACAAAGTAAAGTAAAAAGGAATCTATTAAGAAATATTAAAATGTAATTTAAAAAAAGATAGAGGGGCTGTAAAACACGAAAAACAAATAAGAGTGGACAGAGCTACTGCCACTGGCTTCCGCGTGACGGCGCCATCTTAGGGGAAAAAAAACATTATTTGGACAACGTCGGTGGGCCGGATTAAAAAGCCTAACGGGCCCTATGTGGCCCGCGGGCCGTAGTTTGCCCATATCTTTTTTAGGCCATTGGGTTGTAAAAATAACACCTCTCACCAGGATTTAAACGCTTTCTAAAATGAGTGACTTTTCAGAAAAGCCTAAAAAGCCGTTGATATTTCTGAAGCATAATAAATACAACAATTCCGAGGAGATTACAAAGACATCAAGTAAATATGTTTAACAGACGACAGACAGCCAAAGGCCACATTCACATTATGGCTCGTTGTCCGATATTTTTGTTGTCCCGGATGCACTTTGGGTAGTACCCACAGAGGGCGATTCCCAATCAAGTGAGAAAATGATAGACTTAGCACGAATGCTCTCTATCTTTCAAAAGATGGACATCTCAAGGCTTTCTCATCAAATAAAAACAGCATTCCCACATGATGCATTTTTTAAAACCACCCAGCTTCAGGCAGACTCACATCCCCCCCAAAAAAAACACAGAAGGAAGTAGCAAAGCTACAGAAAAAAACGAGATAAGAAACCCCCCTCCCAACCACTCAATTTCGGTAATTGACGGGGGTAGCTGATGGACTCACATAATCGTGGAAGGCCTTGGCCTCGCTGGAATGTTCACATGTCTCCCTCCGGTCCGGGGCGGCGCAATACAGATCCCAGAATACGCTGCAGGGTAAAAAAAAAAAAAGAAAAAGAGGGGTGTTAAACATTGACAAACATGCTTGTACAATATGTACTTAAGTCATCTAATAGAGACAAGTGTACAGATGAATAGACAATGTTGCCACAATAACGTTGTGATTCATTGATGCTTTGTGCTTTTTTTTCTTCTCCTTTGTGTGTCACTTTGACAACTAAACAAAGTGGGACAGGTTCGTGCTCCAGTGTACCTTTTTGTTACGTGCACATAAAAAGCAGAGATTAATATAGCAGCCAAAACAAAAGATGATCATCCGCCGCACTGGGACGCTCTTGTCAGTATCTTCTTAGGCTTATTTATTAAGTGCAATCAGAGTTTCATGTTCCCGTCATGCAAACAGACACGCATTAAAAAGGAGAAGCTGAATGTATTAAAAAAAAAAAGGTAGTGCAGATATTGTATCATGCGTTTAATATAATGGTATTTGGCAAAGATAAGACATAAACCTGAAAATAATAAACAATTCCTTAGCACACCAGGGAACACGAAAGGCTTAGATTTAACATTTAATTGAATTTCATTACTGTGATCGAAGCAAATGCAATACACTGTTAACAGATACACACTCATATTGTGTGTTTTGTTAAGTATATCTCCTCCACAAACACTCTAAGCTCAATTGACATTTCAGTGGGGTAATATTTCATATCATCCTTTTCCATTAAATTAGTAGGAATTCACTGTCATTTTATGAAAATACTGAAAAAATGTTCTTTCGGTGTGTTGGATTCTCAAAAATGGTTTCCTTCTTCATACTAAAATTTCTGGATCGACTGGATTAATTCCTTCTAAATATTAGAATTTTTCCTATATTCTGGGGTGGGGGGTGGCAGATAACGTCTCCCCGATATGAGGCAGAGAAGGGTTACCCAATGTCCCACACGGGCCTGGCCTTACAACCCACAATATTGACCAATCAGCTACGATCGAGTTACTTAATGTCGAATCAGCCGTAGTGATATTAGTTCATTAGCATCAGTCCCATGTCTCTGGGGGTCCAGGAGGGGTCCCGCTCTAAATGGGCCCTTAATTACTACACTGAGATCAAGTACCTGCTAAGTCGGTCTCATTCTTGTCCAATTGATTTTCAATGTTCAACTGTTGAAGAAGGGGAAGTAGGTTATGTTGTTTAAAAATAGTGCTAAATAAATTCTACACTGGGGGGCAGATCCCAGAATGCCCCTAAGCTTATATATATAAACAGAGAGTACTTCTTATTTTATTCATTATATTTAACATTTTATTCATTTAAAATAGTATTTTCTATTTGTAAAAGACCACAGTTAAATAATATTTTAAAGTATTCAAAAATTATTAGGCGGCATATTGCAGGAGTGGTTGGCCGTTCTGCCTTGCAGGTCTGAGATCGCGGGTTCAATCATCTAGAGCACTGGTGTCAAAGTGGCGGCCCGAGGGCCAAATCTGGCCCACCTCATCATTTTCTATGGCCCAAGAAAGTAAATCATGAGTACCAACTTTCTGTTTTAGGATCAAATTAAAATGATTATGGATGTAGATTATATTTCCTAATATTCCCCCTTTTAAATCAATAATTGTAATTTTTTATTAATTTTTTTGTTTTTAGTTCAAAAATAATTTTGTAAAATCTAAAAATATTTTGTTTTCCACTTTAATATGAAACATAAGGATTATATGATAGTGCATATAACACCTGGATACTAATGGTATTTTTTTAGCATTTAGCAAAACAGACTATTGTTGAGCAAAGTGAGGTGGTTGTTTTAAATTCACAAGGTGTACTACTCTTGGTTTTATGTTCAGTCTGATGGTAAACGTTATCTGTGAGTGGCTATAAACAGCTTTAAGTCTGCTCACTAGTCACCAAACTGCTGATCATTGTGAAGTGGCTTGAGTTCACTGCCACTCAAATCCTTCCTGGCTTCTCCAAGACGACCTTGTAATTCATGGGTGTCCAAACCAGTCCCTCAAGGGTCACACTAAAAACAGGTTTCATAACAACCCATTGAGAGGATACATTTTTTTAACCAAACTATTGTCTTAAAAGTGTCATCATTTGATTTCAGTCTGATGCTGCTTCTTTCTGATTGGTAAACTGTCCATTCTAGATCAGTTGGAACAAAAACCTGCACCCACAATGGACCTTTGAGCCATAGTTTGGAGACCCCTGTCTGTATTCATGCAAGTACTGTGTGTTGAGATGTTGCTAAAAGGAATAAAGTATTTACCTGGTTGTTTAATGGTCCAGAAACCCGAATATTTGTATACATACTATTAAAAAGTGCATTTTCCAATAATATGTTCTTAACATTTGGTCTATACAGTCAATAGATGCTTCATGATGGTCGCAATCTGACTCTAGAATGGGTCATGTCTCAAATATGAAGTAATTGGAATTCAAGCAGCGTCCCACAAGAGATTACATTCGACCTCAAACTTTCCACAGTATTTCTAAGCTCTGCTTCTTTCGATTCATTTTGATGACATGTTATTTAAGGCCAAATTGAACAAAACCGCTTCCAAAAATCAAAGTTCCAAAAATAAGAAGCATTTAAAAAAAAAAAAAAAAAAAACCTCAACACTTTCCAACCTTTAGCACCAACCTCTCAGACTTGTGACAATGTGAACTAAAATAGAAGTGTTAAGAGTATTTATAGATGAAACAACAGAGTTGGTGCCCTGGGGCGTTCGGCAAATGCAGGGGTGCCCTCTAAGACACAACTTGACGAGTGCATCAGCTTTGTGTGTATTTAAAGTGCGTGTGCTTCACTTGACAATAAAGTCAGTGTACATTATCATATCTCTGTGTCGGTGTTAAAGAGATTTCTGCCGCGCCGGACCGACGAGGGCGATACAACCATCGCAAATCCAATCAGCTCTCGGGGGAAATGAAAGGGGATGCGAGGTTCAAGTTAGTTACAAAAAAAGATATATACAAATACTCCAGGTATACATACATTGTGAGAGCTTTAAGAAGCGACGTGATATAACATCTCCTGGCCTCTAAAGCCTAATATATATTGCCGTTTGAACAGCTGACTTGTGGAATCTCATTGTCAGTCTCGCTGTATCATCTGACACTGGATCGACTTTCATTCTTCGGGTATTATTTGTGGACTTGAATGCATCCTTTGCGCGCTGGAGACGAAAATACTAGACGGATGTAGTAGTGGTCCTTGCTAAATAAGGGCACCAAAATCCAACGAAAAAAAACAACGTTAGCACACACGACTGAACACAATATGCCAAGAACATGTGTGAGGTCTATTTTACACTTTTTTCACGCTGATCAAAATGATCTGATACATCAACATTTGTAGTTAATTAGCAACAGCTATTTGATAAGGAATCACACACCCCTTGTAACAAGTTCTATCCAATTATCCAATCATTCCAATCTAATGATCCAATCTTTGCCATCTTCTTTTGGAATCAGGGCTGGTAAAGCGATGTTATTTGAGCTGTAAGGGGGCTAGGGAACACGGGGGGAGTGGGTACAAGGTGCCTTTATGCTCTTTTTTAGAGCTGATGCAAATATGTAGCTATATTGTCTTTCATTTCTTCCTTTAAAGCTGATATACAACAGGCTTTTTTTTTTGACGCCAACTCATTGGCAAAAAACAACATGGGATTAGAATTCAGACATCCAGAAGACAATTACTGAAATTAAATGCCATCATGATAATTATTTGCAATTAACTGTGGTTAGACAAAGCCATCGGTTACAATGGGGCTTTTGCGCTATAATAAGGCACGTAAACAAAGCCAGGCGCACACAGTTTGGCAGGTCTACGACGTAATCCCTTCTGCTACTTCGGTTAGTGGTGAGCTAGCACACAGCTAGCGAGAAATAAAGAGAAAATTGGGATTATTCGTATTCTTACATTAATTTTTCAAGAGATATAAACCCCAAATGTCAAAGGTGAATGAACTAGCCACGAGTCCACTGTCTTCATATTTGAAATTCCTTCAAAATATAACCCATAAACATGTAAATATTGTGTGGTTAATGTTGTACTCCATTTTATTTTGTTGTCATTTTGTCAATTTTTTAATACTCCTTTCTAGTCATAAAAAAAATAATTAATGATAGTAAATTTGAGTTAGTTTTGTGTATGCACTACACTATTTCAATAAATTATCTTTTTTACTTTTAATCCTATTTTTTTACTTATTTCCATCAACAACAAAAACAATTTGACTCTAGTTTTTTATCTTTTCATTCATTTTACTTCACGATGATAACCTCGATATCATCTTAAATCAGAAAGAAATACACCTTCACTACATTTACACAAAAAAACAACCATAAAGAACTAATTCCCCAATAGCTTTGGATTCAGAAATATGCCCATTATAAAAAAAATATGTCTACAATAACTCAGATATCCAAATAATGAAGGGGAAACTAATCTTTAAGAATCTAGACTTTTCCCAAGCATCCAATCAAAAAAAACACAACACGATAAACAAGAACAACAAAGGGACGGCACCTAAAAATTCCCATGTTGGGATGGATTATGTTGTGGGGGGGGGGTTGCGTAGGGGTGCTCAAAAGGTTTAGAATTCAGTGGCCATCCAGTGAAAACTGGTTAAAAATATCGATTTAAGGATAAAGAGGAGACAAATAGCAGTGGCCAATAGAGAAGGAGCTAATGACACAATCAACACCTGCAGCCTTCACTAGGGCTTTTCTTTATCCTTCCACCCATAACAACAGATGTGGATGAGTGACCCCCGCTAAAAAGCTCCAGTCCCCCAACACCTCCCCACTCCCTTCCTCGGCCATATTCTAAAGTGACACACCCCCCCACGCCATCCTACAGGAAGCATCCAGAGAGGAGGCGAAGAGCAGCCTGGTGAGGTACTGAGGAGGCGACTGTTGGGGGGGGTGGGGCAAAGGGTGACAGAGGGGTCGGGGTCTTAGATTTGGCTGTTTAACACAAAAGAGACTGCAATGCAAAGAGTTAATCCATTCGGGGGTCTCTCTTCCGCAAACAAAGGACGGGCCTGCAGACAAAGGTTGCAAAGGGGGTGGGTGGAGAGCGACGTGGAAGGTTGGTGGCTTTCCTACCATCTGGAGCTTTTGTTTTGGGGGAGGTTTGCGAGAGGAGAGGAGTAGGGGGGTGTTGGTGTCCAATGGGTGGACCCTTACCACAACCCCGGGATGCCACCTCCCCCCATCCCGAGTCCGCATGTCCACGTGCTGAGCAGCTCAGACAGACAACTCATAGCTAGGTTGAATTAGCCTGCCCGGCTAATCATCGGCCATCTCTACACTCACATAAAATAGACTAAGTCAGTGCTTTCTGACGTTTTTGGGGGGCCAGAGAAAGGTACATTTGGAGAAAAGAAAGAAAATGAAGAGATTGGAAATGTAAATCAACATTAAGTTGAAATATGTGGTGATTAGTTGAAGTACTGGGTTTCGTCCTCTTGAACAATCTCATCCTGAGGGAATGGCAGTGTGACACCATTGAATTGTGATACTGATATTCAGTCCTGGTTATTTTTATATGCTGCATGGGTAAAACCTCATGCCAAAATGTGGTGCCTGTCGCCAAAAGCATTGGGTTTTTACAGACTTTACACCACTAAAAAGTCAAAGTCCGCAAAACCAAACAATTTCCACGAAACGTAATAATAAACAACACAACAACTTGAATCTCATAACTTTACATTTCCCCTCATAACATTATGATTTTCCTCTCATAGTTAGAGTGAAGTAGTAGCAAGCTAGTTCCAGATAAGCAAATCTGTTCATTAGACTTCATTTTATCGACAAAATACTTTGTGTCCAAGCTCCCTGTCCAACCCGATACCAAAAGACCCCTAACCTGGTATCAGTCCACTAGGATACACTACACTAAGTCCTCTCCCAGACTCTGCTACACTCAAAACAGATTCACACACTATATATTTGCCTTTTGTCACCACCACTGTCCGACAGTAAGAAGCCGGGCTTTTTAAAAACCATTATGAGCCGTGTCAACACGCTCCACAATGACAACACACACTGAGGTCCAAAGAGGATGAATGAACGAAACGGCACGTTTATTATACAGATCCGAGCCGGGGGGCTTTGGGGAAAGAGCATGAACGACGAACAAAGCGGCCCTCCCGTCAAACCTCTTATTCCGCCTTTCTCTGCCCTCGTGCCGAGAATCCATCCAACGCTTCAACCTTGCTGGCGAGTCTACATCTTTCTTATGCACCCTTCTCAGATTCTTCGGTTCTTATCACAGTTCCACTTGTTCCACTTTAGTGTAAAAGTTGGATTTCTAAGCCATTGGTCTGAAACGAGGAAAATGCAGTACAGTACATTCTAAGACTGTAAAATAAATGTGTTGATTCCTTCTCTAAAGAGTTTTCAAAAATGCAAGCGATCCTGCCAGACATGACGAGCAGGAGGAAAAAAAATATCTGAATGTGCGTTTACTGCAGTGTGTGGTCTTCTCTGGTCGGATGACCAAGCAAAAGCAAACCACATATATAATGATATATATCCCACTGACAAACACAAATCCTTCTCCTAAACCAAGTGGTAGGGAACCTATGGCTCGGGAGTCATATGTGGCTCTTTTGATGAGTGTATCTGGCACTTTGCTAACCTGTGAGCTAAAATATGGAAACCGCTAGTGACAGAACTGAGATATTACATCTAGAACTGCTTTCATCTTCATTTTTCTTCGCTGTAGACTCTTCTGGGACGCCTTCTCTCATTGATTAGCAACAGCAAAAGAATATTTAGAAAAAATATTCATTTTTTCCACTTTAAAAGTGGTGAAATTACAAAAAAAATTGAAAAGCCACTCGTTTACATGCATGTATTTTGACTTTTAAATTAGTAGTATAGCTCACAAGAAATAACATTGGAAAAAATTAATTGTTTGTGGCTCTCTTCGACCCCTGTTCTAAACTAAAAGTCTGCCGTTGCACTAAGCCTTTGTGCATCATAAATTTCCTTGTCATTATGTATATTAACAAAGCCCACGATGAACTACAAACATTTTCTTATGTGTCAAATTCAATGCCTTGCTACGATAATTACATAACTACCAGTTTTTCACCTACACATTACATGGCCCTATTTGACTGTATCGAAAAGTACCACTGGGTTGGCAACCGGGAATGTCTCTGTGGAGGACAAAGGTGTCAGGCTGCAAGCTCACTGACCCGAGCCAGACAGAACAGAACACACTGTCCGCTGTTTACCAAGCATTAGCAGACTTGTCAGATTGGGTAACGGGCTGAAGAGAAGGAACAAAAATCCACTAGAAATTATACAAAATGTGAACTTTTCAGACTTTGCTGCATTGAAGGAGTGGAGTTTAGTGAATAGAGTTCCAACGGAAGTGAACTGACTGGTGAATGACAGGATGCAAAGAGTGCTTCAACATATGTGAGATGATGCACTTAGCATTCCCTGCAATTACTGTCCGCCTTCCCCCCACACTCGTATGCATTCCTCTGGCTCATCACAGCAAGGACTCTTACGGTGGTAACGTGAGCCACGAGTAGGATTGTGTTTTGACATAGTTTGATCATATTGCCATATATATATACATACCACCACCACGAGTGTAAAAATCCCGGAGGTTCCCCCAGTGTGATGTTCTTCTCCCATCGGATCTGAGAGAGAGAGACATAAAAAAAGTCAAAGCGTTAGTTCAGTTTGTTGGAATGTCTGCCATCAAAACTTAGTTGTTTGAATGGAAAAGCCTTTTTTTACAGAAAGTTTGTCACTGTTCGGTGCTCTCAAGAGGAGCAAGAACTCCAGCTGCTATTTGGGTGTCCAGATAAGATCCCGATCGTGATTGCGGACCTGCTACCTGCTTCGCACACACTCGGAAACTGACAGCACGGATCAAAGAATACCACTTCGCTATCCCAGGTGTGCTTTTGACGGTAAAAAAAATAAGTACTAGAATGTTGGTTTTGTATTACTCAAGACGGTGCTTGGACGTTTGGTCGCCCGTCTTTTGGTCCCTTTTGGTCCCCGGTCTTTTGGTCGCCGGTCAAAAGGTGACAGAGAGTTTACTGATGAAACCAGCTCTCAAAATGATATTCATGAGAGAGTAATATCTAAGAGAGAAAGTTTAATATCTAAGTACTGTTTAATATCTAAGTTCATTTGACCGGCGACCAAAAGACCTGCGACCAAAAGACAGGCGACCAAACGTCCGGTCACGCTCAAGACTGGTTTTGTCTTTGAATCAACTTTCTAAACTCTCAGTTTTGTCCCAGTCTGATTGGATGGCCGGCAGGCAAAAGTCAAAATTGTCTGCAAGGCTAGCACTAGTATTCATTTTGTATTTTTGCATTTTAAAATCCATTTTTATGGTTATTTCTATCTTGGTGGTCTCCATATTGGACAATTTGTGGTGTCTGATAACATGGTTTGAGCCCAAAAGTACTAGTAAATAGCAAGTGGTTTAAACCACTCCCGGTCAACTATTTGTATCAATAATGCAATATTTCACTCCACAGTCTCCACTATGCTAGACTGATCCATTCCCTGCCCTCAGTCTCTTCTTTAATGATAGACTCAGACATGGTTATTGCAGCATTCTACCACAAAGTCTCCACTTTGCTGCAGTCGTCACTTTTATGGCTGTCCCCAGTTTCCTTTGGAATAATAAACTCCCCGTTGTTGCCAACAGTCACATTTGTTCTTTCTTTCTCTTCTATTATCTTTGTCTTAGTCTGTACTTTAAATGCTCCAAACTAACGTCCCTGTGGCCTGGTTTTCACATTTTCCCGTGTTGATTAATGTGAAGTGGAGATGAACACCAACTTCATTGAAAGAGGCATGAAAGATCAGATAAAAATGCCATTTCTTTATCTCACTGTACTGCGAATCCTGAGAATTCTTTGTCTCCAAAGAGTGAACACTGATTAGCGCAAAATTTAGTTGAAATTTGGCATCTTAAACTTCAACCCAGCTTCCTCAAAAATCTTGGGAAGCCATTGAGAAGCATTCGCCTTCAACATGGAGCAGTAATCTTCAAAAAATACAAATATTACGCACTACATGCACCCACTGATCTGACATTTGACCTCAGAAATCAATTGCTTTGGAACAATAATCTCTAAATGAAGTTTAGCCAGTAAAACTGTGCATATTTATTAGCCTGTTATTCACAGTTAACTGATTCTTACTGTCCCCAATTTCATCCCAAACAAATTTGTTCTTTTCTTTGACATAAAGTCTTGAAAAGTCTTAGCTGATAATTGCAAGCAGTGATAGAAGACACCAAATTCCTTCAGACTACAGCCAAACCCAACTTAATAACGTAACCACATTTCCTATTGAGTTGCTCTTTCTCTATCTTACATGTGCTTCTTGTCCCAAACCAAATATTCTTGGAGAGAACACACATCCTGTAAACGTGAGTACCTCACCGTGGGAGGACCAAAGGTTAATTGAGAGTCCAGGCCAACAGTGCTCTCATTAGAAGGACCCTAGCGACTGAACGTCCCTTCAGTCAACCTGCACTGACCTACGTCCTTAATCGTTTTTAAACATCTTTGTACATATGGGAGAAAGGGAAAATATGGAGGAAACTACATACAGCAATTGGATAAAGTTATTTATAACGTGCAGTACTGTTAAGGATTGTTAGGGCGAAACACAGAAATACAAAATAATACATTTTAACTTTGACATTTTTGCAGTCCAAAATTGGAAGGTAATGCAAAACTAATAAATGCTTATATTACATGTTGGGATTGATTATCTTTAGCATTCGACTCATTGAGCAGCAGTTTTATTGTGCTTTTTTTTTTTACATAGCGGTGATTCACAAATTGTGCTGAGATTGTAAGTGTAGTGGCAGACCGGTGTAATGTATTACATTTACATTGTTTGTTTTTATCAGAGGTTTCCCACACAAAATTAAGTTTAAGGACTTTATGAAATGTTATAATCCTATAAAAATGGTATTTTAAGCTTCTATTGTTACATACCATTTAAGACTAACAATTATTTTGTCAGGGCTTATTTATATCTGTGACCAGACGTTTGGTCGCCGGTCTTTTGGTCGCCAGTCTTTTGGTCGCCGGTCAAATGTACTTAGATACTAAACAGTACTTAGATATTAAACTCTCTCTTGTGATTATAATTTTGAGAGCTGGTTTCAACAATAAACTCTCTGTCACCATTTGACCAACAGACTGGCGACCAAAAGACCGGCGACCAAACGTCCGAGCACCATTTATATCTGAATATTGACCAGTCATTTGTAGATTTTTCATCCAAGATATATTCATGACTCCATTATGTTGAAAATAAACAGTAAATGTCAGTGCACTTTGGATTACAATGGTCTCAACTATTGACTTTTGATGGTTTAGAATTGTGTGCATTGAACTAGTTTATGGCAATTACCTTTTAGTAAACCAGAGGAATAAAGGAAAATAACTTTTCACTGTTCGCGTGTGTTTTTTTTATTTCATTTTTCTATTTTGGGTGTTTTTCTGTTCTTGTTTGTATTGAAAAAAAATCTATTGTAACTTGAACATGTTTGCCACCGAGGACATCCTTGTCTTCATTGCGTTGGATAAATAACATGGTGGCCTTGGTGTTCATAATATTCTTATTAAGAAGAAGGAAGAAACCTCAAAACAATTCAATAGTACTTTTGTCCACATCCGGTAGAAGGACAGAAAAAAACTAAAACGAATGCCGGAAAAACGCATCTGCAATGGTGTCAAACATCATTTTCCGTTGACGGACACTCTCATTCGACATTATTAACTTTCTTCTCTCCTTTATACTTTCATCATGGCCTTTTTGAGCCGTGTGATTTTCCGGACGACCTCCGAGTTGTAAACACTGTCATCTGGTCAAACAGTCGGTAAATGGACGTGTAGTGGTTTGTTTGGGCTTGAGCTACTTCCGCCACTGTAATGAATCCCCAGCAGAGAGTGAATCAGAGCCAAAAGCAAGTGAAAAATAAAAAGGGGCGGACGGGAATAAAAGCAGCTCTCTACGGTGATTCATGAAGAGCTGGAGTGTAAACCTGGTAAGTGAACACTGATGAATACAGATGGCTGACAGAGTGTATCTTTTCGCAACCATTTGTCTAATACTCTACTCACTTTATGTGCTCCCGCTACAACTGCGTGAAGAGGGGGGGAGCGGTTAAAGGTCAAGCTGCTGCTTTTACTCACACGTACACTCGACTGTCAACGTAATCCAAATATGCCGACCATTACAGATGTCTGCATCAAAGCGGAGTAGTTGAACAGAGTAAAATAAATACTATATATGAGTCAAGGTGTCGAGTTAGAGGCAAACAGGCTCGAAAAGTTAACATGGGTTCTTCATTTTTAGGGGGGGAATAATTCAGAACTTTGCTTTTTAGTTATTGTTACGTTCTATTGTAATTTGTAGTAGGCCAAATGATGCCTTACATTGCATGTGAGGTGACAGTGACAGGAATGTGAGCTTCTTGAATGTGAGTTGCACAATGAAAGCAACAATATGTGCACAAAGTGATCTAATTACACAAAGTTTATTACAAATTAAGACTAATAATGAAGGGCGGGTAATCATATCAAGGAGCTGAACCGATGCCATGTTTACATCGCCTGAAATTAACAAGGAGTCAAGGGAGCATTATGCTAGAAAAAAAAACTTCGATCTAATGTTTTTCTTATTTTCTAAGTATGACTTATTTTTTTGCTAATATTATTCTTTTATTTGTATGATTTAATCCAAATATACAACTTTTTAATCCCCAACCCAAACATTGAATTAGAGTATTAAAGTAGCAATGGGAATTGAAATGTAAACATTAATTGATTCAGCAGGTTTGTTTGGTTGCCTGACAACTTTTAGATAAAACTAAGAAAGAGATCTTAAAACATGTGAATTGATTGTGGAAATATGTAATTATGCCAGTTATTTAAAAAAATAACAGTATTGGAACCCATCCTGTTTGGGTAACAGGTGGTCGTAGTTCATTTGAACTTAAATTCATAGTTTAGCTAAACCTGCGATATGTGTTTTTATTTCTCCACAATGTCCTGTGACAGATGCAGTGTGTCCTCTAATTCCAGTGTTGGCAGAAGTGTTAATTGTTGCTCATTGTTTCGTGTATTTGGTAGTATTTTGGAATGACATCAAAAGTTTTGTAAATAGTTGGTTTTGTTGTTGTTGTTTAGGCTAAAGCAGTTGATAACAATTAATACTAGCTACTTAAGACTTAAGAACCAAGAACTATAAATGCATGATGTCAGAAAGAAGTCTTACCTCTGATAGGAAGGTCTGTGCTGATTTCTGTGCGCCAACATGCAGCAAATACTCGTACACGTATAAAGCTAATCTGCAAAACAAAGAAAAAGAAAAGGATGTAAGTTTACCACAAGACAGCATAATTTTCCTCTGTGATACATTTAAAAAAGGGGGCCTGCTAGAGAGAACCATCGTTGGAAGATTAAGGAGAGGGCGCTGGGATAAACAAGAATTTGCAGTATGAAGATCATGTACACAACAGACTGGTTGTAAACGTGCATTGTAAAGCTCTTCAACTCCAAGCCAAAGAGCCTCCGTGGCACTCGGCCACGTCCCTGTGGTGTGTGGCTGCAAACACAACAATGTAGAGCTGCGTGAAGTGCGCAGTCAAGTACTACCAATCAACGCCACGTTTGTAAAAAAATAAATAAATAAAGACTTCGCTGCATCCCAGTGACGTGACCGGTTTCTAAAACACAAAACTCACAGAACTCTCAATCAGATGAAACACGCCATACCACTTTGGGCAATACCAACGCCATATTGGACGCCCATGACTGAGACAGGACAGCACCGGAGCACTTTGTGAGCATTTCCAGAAGACGGAGTACGAACGAGACTTGGACCTCATTCATGGTCCAATCCTATCTTGTGTTTTACAGATACAACTTGGAATCCCCCAAAAAATTGTGTCCTCGAATCCAATACTGGTCAGTTAGTCCGGGGTAGGCGTGTCTAAAGGGTTGTTTTAGGTAAAAGTTTTTTATTCTCAGCGATCTGGCATCGAGAGTTCAACCAATTAGGTCCTTGACTACAATCAATGTGAGCCTCCAGATTGGTTAAAAAGGTGTTCTCTTGATCGTCTAGAGTGAAAACTTGCAACCAATGTAAACCTATGTAGAAACGCTTGCACACATGTAATATAGTGCCTTGATGAAATATAACAGTTGATGTGATCTAAGAATTTTGGAAAATAAGGTTAATCTAAAATTGCAGTCAGCCTCCTTTATTGTTATTGACTGTCTTAAAACCTTAACCTAAACACGTCACAATCAATGCATGGAGAATCCAGCCCTAACTTTTTATTTCAGTTTGATAGCTCTCAAAACAAGTTCCTGAAGTTGTCATTTATCTGATCTTTTTTTTTCCATTTTTCAGCCATTTATAATCAGCACGCTCATGCAAAAAGCCACAGCTCACACCCATTTACTTACAAGGACAATAATATGTGTAGCATTTTCTATTGTATGAATATCCAAATGTGTACAATGTGTATTAAAGTGTACATTTACAGACACAAAATGTGGAAATCCCTTTTATATGGCATCCACAATGAATAGGGGGTTGACTACAGATTAAAAGAAGAGTCCCTGGCGATGTAAATTGAGATCACGCACAATTTTGAAGTCATGGGATCGAACATTCACCCACATTAAGACAGGAGCAATGAAAGTTTCATGTCAGGGCCTAGTGTGATCTGAAGGTGTCGGTGCCCCTGCAATGGGAACCCACCCCAGCAGCAATACATTATTCAGACCCACTTATTCAGTTCAGGCTTCGGGATTGGGGACGCACCTTTGGTTAGTGAGACAGACAAGGTAAGTGTAAGCGGACAGAGGTGAAGACATTTTGTCAGGCTGGCTTGATGAAGGCCCGAGCAGATGAAGGGGGACGCGAGGAGGTGGTATTGCGGGAGACGGAATCTCAAGGTCGCAGCGGATAGGGAACATTGGAATGCCTTCCCGGTGAACCCGACGTTAATAACATTCGTCACTCAAGAAGACAAATGAGGAAAGTACATGCAGAACACGCTGCTCGCCTGTTTTTCGCCTTTCTCAACATTACTTGGACAGTGGTGACAAAGCATTTTCATGGATCATTTTCAAATCGAGGCTTCTGTCGGATACCATTTAAAGCTGAGATGTCAAATTGGGTTTACTATGCCAGAGTCAAGAAGTACTGCAATATTTCACAGTAAAAAAACAAGTCCTCTATGTAATTCTTACTGTGTAGTGTATTTTCACGATTATAAGGCACACCCTCAATGAATGACATTCTTTCCATATATAAGGCGCACTGCATTATAAGGCGCACTGTATTATAAGGCGCACTGTCTATTTTGGAGAAAATTTAAGACTTTTAAGTGCGCCTTATAGTCATGAAAATACGGTATATTATAATTATTGTAAGGGCAGTTGAAGTAGTTTGTACTATATTAAAAGTCCAAGAAAGAAAAGCTGAATTTATATGCTGCAATAGTTTCAGGACTAAATAAAACCACAAAAAAAGCAAATAAGGAAGATGAAGGTCTAATCAATAAATCTAAAAGTATCTTGATATGATAGTTCCATTGAAAAAACATGACATTTATAGAACTAAAGTTTGTTCTAGATTATTATTTTTGACTTGTGATTCAAATATGTTCAAGCATCAATTCTCCTTCTGGGTGTAATATAGTCTGATGAGGTGATTATGGGTTGATAAAGTTTCACAGGCATTAAGGGAAACCTTAACTACATGTAGGCTGTATAAAAAAAATCATTCCGACAGCTGTGATTTACGGATAAATGATGACTACATCAAGCATGAAATTACATGTGGAAGAATTATTTTTGTGAGTAGTCAATGTCTAGTAAAGTCTTTTAGGTTTTCTGGCTCTACTATGATGCTAATGTTAGGCTAATTTAAATCATTTTAAACTTTTACAAAGGCCCTTTTTGGATGGACATAAGGGAAAAATATACAAAATATACAAACTGAGATAGAATTGCTACAGGGAGTTTAATTATTGGAAACCAAATTCAGGAAACTGAGAAATTCTACTTTTAAAAACTTTCCCAAATACTAAAGACAACTTTTGAAAGAAGTTTTCCAAGAATAGTACCACAATAAAATCATTAAAAAAACTATATCACCATCAACTTTCCGTCCCATCTGCTCAGTACAATCCATCCAAATCCAGACTTTTTTTTAAAGTCAGATATTTGCTTTAAAAAATATCTTCAATATGGAATATGCAGTTTGAAAATACCCTTTTTTATTTTTTTAAACCAACTTAGTACAAAAATAATGAACCAGTGACAGACTATAGCGACACAAGGTGTGACGGAAAAATGTGTCAATCACTTGCAGTGAAAAAAACAGCCTATCAGATTCTACCGAGACAGATGGGCTGTTCTTTTCAATCTGTTTTCAGCCATCGGGGACGCAATGAGTCTTTTGGATTTTTAATTGAATGTGGTAATTGATTGTAATTGATTGTTATAATTTAGTCAGTTGTGTTCATTATTCTCTTCAACAAGCGGGTTGACATCATCTTGTTTTACAATGCATTGCATTTAAGGAAAAACTAAATATTTACTAACAGTATTTTTCCTTGTTTAGGTTTCTTTTTTCCCTACTTTTTAAATTCAAGGCCTAGTTTATTTCCCTCATACTTTATTTTTTGGGACCATAGAGTCTACTTACCATATTTTCACCACTATAAGGCGCACTTAAGTCTTAAATTTTCTCCAAAATAGACAGGGCGCCTTATAATGCAGTGTTCTTTATATATGGAAAAAAAATTAAAATGTGTCATTCATTGAGGGTGCGCCTTATAATGTGGTGCGCCTTAGAATGCAGTGCGCCTTAGAATGCAGTGCGCCTTATAATGCAGTGCGCCTTATAATGCAGTGCGCCTTATAATGCAGTGTGCCTTATAATGCAGTGCGCATTAAAATGCAGTGCGCCTTGCAGTTGTGAAAATAGAATACCTTAAAACTTGATGAATACGGTTTTATGTTATCACACACTTTTCTGTGCATTATTAAGATTTTGGCAACAAATTTGAATTTTCCCTCCTCATCATTACTCTTGTTTCTTACCGATAATATTTTAAGAAAATCAGCGATCCCAAGTAGTAAGACTTGTCTCTATATGTTTACTGGACTACTTTAATTTTGATATACAGCCAAAAAAAAGTATCTTATCGTAGACATTTCCTTCAAAGTTTTGCATTCTACTGTTCAATCATCCCCACGTGCTATCCCTAACTCAACTCCTGGTTTTCTCACCCAGACCAAATGAGCACTTTGTTCCTCGCCCCCACACATCAAGAAGTCTTCTCTTCCACGTCTTGGTCCCCTAGAAACACACCTGACATTTATCCCCCCCCCACCCCAGGCTGAACCATCCTTACCGTCCCTTCCATCGACTAGCCTCCAGAGACAAGAGCATCTCCGGCATGCTTAGCGACTAAAGCGCAGACAGTTAGCAAATGAACTTTCGTGTCTTTGTTTCAATAATTCAGTAGTTGGAGCGTGGAGCGAGCTGAGGTGTGCTGGGAAGGAGTGGGATTAAGCACCTCGCTTTCACAGACAGTATTATCGTTCAAGGAGGGGGGAAAAAAGAAAAAAAGAAGAAGAAAAAAAGACTAAAGATGTGTTGCATGCATAATTTAAACCATACCCACCAAGTGGAGCCACATAATAAAAATGGCAAAAATATTATTTCCGGAATATTAATCATTCATGAAGATCGTATAAGAGCAGTATGGATGTACCACATGAAGGCGCTTGAACAACGTACATGCTGTGATACAGTGGAGTGTACCCGTTAAAGCTTATTCCCACCGCACACGCTGTTTATATTTGCTCGGCTTTGTTACGGCACTCCCTTTGTCAAAACAAATCAGTGTCAATAAGGCTGCAAACAGGCACAATCACACGCGCTTCTGTCACGAGATGGAAAAACACCTGCAAAAAAAAAAAAAAAATGCCCCATCATTTTGTTCATCTGTTTATCATCAACAAACGAGCGAGACAGCGGGAGAAAGAAAAAACACTTCTAATGATTGGTGGGAGATGATATTGCCATAAATGTCTGTTCTAGTCGAGACCCCCCGCAACAGCTGACGCTCTGAGGCGTATTAGTAAAATCTTGTAAGAGGGGAAAAAAAGGCATAAAGTAATAAAGCCTAAAGTTGAAAAGTATTATTACTCGTATGAAGGGAGAAATGGTGATGTTAAAAGAATTAAATCATAAAATTTCCAGACAAAAAGTTGTGATGAGAGGAAAAAAAAGTAATAAAGAGGAGAATAAAGTTATAATGTGAAAAGAATAAAGTCAAACTATAATGAGAAAGAAGTTTTATGATTAGAAAGGCGGCACAGTAGCCTATCTAACCGCACATAGTGTGATGGGATGGGCTCCAGCACCCCCACGACGCTCGTGCGGATAAGTGAAAATAGAAAGTGAACAAATGAATAAATAAAGATGTCATAACAAAGTGGAAAATGATGATGAAAATCTTAATGATTTGGCATTTTGGAATAAAATAGTCGTATTACATGAAAACTACCCATGCCAATTTCACACGAGTATATATGGCATTTAGCAATGTAAGTAGAATTAAGCCATTGGACTTCTACATGAGGATATAGCGTATATTCGTGACCGGACGTTTGGTCGCTGGTCTTTTGGTCGCCTTTCTTTTGGCCGAGAGAGCGTTTAATATCTAAGATAGAGAGTTTAATATCCAAGTACTTTTTAATATCTAAGTACATTTAACCGGCGACCAAAAGACCAGCGACCAAACGTCCGAACACCCGTATATTGAATCAATATAATTGTTTTAAATTTTCTCTGAACACAAAATGAACTGGGAGTGACAAAAAGTCATCTCTTCAACTTCAATTTTCCCTCTCAGGCAGGGTGACCAAACCGGTCCCCGAGGGCCGCTTTGAGTGCAGGTTTTTGTTCCAACTGATCCAGCAGAGACACTTTAACCAATGAGATTTCTGCAAAATGCAAGAAGCACCTGACAGCACTTGTAGGACACCAGATTGGTGAGAAAGGGTGTCCTCTTGATGGGTTGGAATGAAAACCTGCACCCTTGGTAGAATAGTTTGGACACCCCTGCTCTAAGGTCAAAGTTTTAGAAAAAGTTGTCCAGGAGACGGCAAATGTCTCGATAAACACAACTTCCAACACCAAAAGACGACAAACGACTGTATTTAATTATTTGAAAAATAGAATTCTTATTAATGCTATCCACTACAATTGAATCTCAAATTCCCCCCGCTAACCTCATGCGGTTCCTGTTCAAAAAGCAAACTAAAGCACAAAGTACCTGACTCAAATCACTTCTCAAAAGCACAGCAAGAATCCCCAATAAATTCCATCTGGCTACCAAACAAAAAAATCCAGCAAATTACGTATGGAGCTCACCCACAAAATACAGTTTGGACCCTCCTGTGTGTAAATTTCTCCAACAAAACCACACTGTCAGGCCTATGTCAAACTGATACATAACTGTAGACCCCCAGATCCAATATTTACACAGTACGCTTTACTTCAAGCGATACAATCTGCCACGGCGGCTGACGAGAGGTGGCATTAATTGACTGTTGTCATCTCTTGCGACGCGAACGCAACCACCCGAAGAGTACCGGGTCTAAATCAAGGGTTTCCGTTCCCCTTTTCCAGCAATGTTTTCTCTTGTTCGACTCTTTATGCCGTCTTCAAAAGGCTAAAATGCAGATGGCGGCGCCATCTGCGCAAAGTCAAAACGTGGCATTGAAAACCTGAAGATCCCCCCCCCCACCATTAAATAGCATGTAAATACGTGGGAGGAGCCAAAGGAGGAGGATCTTGGGGGGGGATGTAAAGAAACAAGCTGATTAACTTTACACTCCAAGATCTTTTTAGGCCAAACAAATCTCCAAATCACACGAGGGGCATGTCTGTAAACAAACAGAATGAAGATGTTTGATCGCCATCTTGAATATCAGCGAGTGAGGAAACGTTTTATTAATTAAGACCAGAGATTCATCAGCACGCGTTTCAAAGAGTTGCCACTGACTGAACAATCGAGATATATTAATACAGGAATCCCTGAATGGCTTGTGTTCATTTTAATTTAATTAAATGCAAGAGAGGTGGCAGCTACAGTCTTATTTAAAAAGGACTGTTGGTCTATAATATTATAATGTGACTTCAGTTTACATTGGATGCTTAGAATTAAATTATTTAGATGTTTTTTACGGGCAAATGGTGCATTAGGGAAAGGAATAATTGATAAAACTTGAATGGAATTGGGTATTTTGGTGTAAATTGCATAAAGCTACATAATTATATGCATTTAAAAGCAAATTTACTACAACTAGAGCAAAATATTATTAATAATCCAATGTGAATTCTGCTCTTGTTTTGATTTAAAATGGAATAGTAACCAGCTCGTCATGATCCTGAACAGGATTAGCAGAATCTAAAACAGATGGATGGACTGTACTGTATTTTTGTTTACTTCCATTTTTGTTGTTTTACATATTCAAAACATAAAAATCAGTGTCACTTACATGGAAATAGGGAAAAAAAAAACCTTATATAAGTAATATTTGACAAAACTGGAAAGGTAATAACCATTTATATGGATGCCATTTCCCAATTAAAATGTTTATTTTTAATTTACAAATCATTATTGCTATTTTTTTTATGTTTCGTTTTTTTGTGTAGAAAGGAAACATTAATTTAAAAAAATCAAAGGAAAAGGAAATACACTAATTATTGTTTCTTAAAGGACTTTAAAGTAGCTTTTTCACCTTTTAAAATTCTTAGTATTGAACCAAAGAAAGATGGCTGCCTTAGTCAAATTGAATTGAAAGTTTTTTTTGCTTTCAAAGGCAGCAAATAAGCACCCTATATAGAAATTAGGTGTCAATTTTTTCATTTTATTTCAACATTTCAAATGGATTTGAATCCAAGCAGCCATCAAATTAAAATTGTCCACTTTGACCAGGAGGAAAAAAAGTCTTTCCCTTGGTTTTGTGTCCTCGGGAACAAGCGACATCATTCTCGTACGATTATCGACCCTCTGGCGCCTCCTTTGCAATATGTGAATATGTAAAACGCCGTATGAATATGTAAATGGTAGCTAATTCAGCGTCGCGCACTTACAATGGAACATGTGTCAGCCCTACGGGCCAGGTTAGGGTGACGAGACAGGTGAGGGGAAGAGGGCAAGAGGCTTGGTTGGTTGGGACACACTCAGGGATATTTCATTCTTAGCTTTGCCCTTAAATACTGGAATCTCATGAGGTGTACTGCAAAGTGTTTTGTGATTTAAGAGGTGTCATTTTCATTGGTTTTCACGTTGTATAAACCTCCGACATATGTTAAGGTCACGTGAGATTTGCCGAGATCTCGTGCGACAATGGGGTCATTGTGTCTTGAAAAGTCGGAACGCCATTGGTTCAAAAGGGGAAGGAATCCATCACTAGATAATCCATAGAATAATTCACTTTCAAAATACTAGGCAATTGTAGCAGCTCTTAAAAGAGGTCCCTTTAAGAGTTAGGGGTCACACCTATGGGGGATGCAGGTGGTGAAAGGGTTCATTAGCTTACATATTTGCAGTGTTAGAAGTAGCACTATTGTACAGTAATAGCACATTTTTAAAATCTGTACCAGAGCGGGCGGTCCGGGGGAAGAGTGGTTAAGGCGTCGGCCTCGCAGTTGAAAATTCAGGTGTATGACCACACAAATATTTCTGTCCGTTACTGTGAATTGCCACCAAAACCAATCAGTAACTGTTTTACAAACTATCTGCAAAAACATTGGCCAATTCAGATACCAAACTTGTCAATATGGTGGATTCCAAGATTTTACCAGATACTACTTTATGATACTTCTGCGCATGTTTTCCAGGATTAAAAATATATTGATTTTAAATAACTGCACCATTGGAAACCATTGCTTTTCGCCATATATCTTGTTTTCAAGATGTGATGGACCCAGAGAGTTTACTTTTTAGTAAGTATCTCCATTAATTCCTTTAAAAAAAATCTGTTTCTGGAGAGTTTTGATCAGAAAAGACATTAGTTCCAAATTCACAGCCAATCAGAGACAAGGGATATTGCACAGGCAGAACGTAGTGCGTGTAGTTGTCAGTCGTGTTGCGTTTGGTTTCAGCTTGGTGGCGATGACTTTCCCATTTCGTCATCTCTCATCGCCTCGTGTGTGTCTCGCCCATTAGACTGCCATTAAGTGTGAAATATGAGGGGGATGGGGGGGATTTGGGTTGGGGTCTAGGCACATACACCACAGAAAAATACTCTGCTAGCTACTCCAAAAAAATTGGACATCCATCACTACGAATGGCAGCTAAATAGTTAACCACAATCAAAACTTACTTTTAAATAATAAAGATTCAAATGAACTACGATCACTCGGCTCACTAACGCACCATCAGCCCAAAAACGTGATTAGCACACCTGAAGAGCACACATGCCCTCTACTGGCAAACTGAAAAGCTACAGGCAACAATGTCAACAATGAATTAATCAGAATTCTGACAGAAAATAAAAATCAGGCTGAGATGATCCATACAAATGAATCCCTATCAGATTTAAGACTCATTCACCCAAAAATTCCCATTGGAATTGCAATTTTACTTTTTTATTTACCAAGAAGAAGAATAATAAAGCATGCGAGACCTTGTGCCCTCCCTCCGGGCAAACTAAGGGAAGAAGTTAAAACACTATGCATCGTATGTGATCTCTGGCCGCCATTTTTTTTCCTCCAATATCAGTAAAGATTTCCCCTGAAAGCACCTGCACGATAACATTTATTCTAACACCGAATTTGCGGATGAGGAACACGTGTAACGAGCTCCGTACAAATCCGCGGATTTTGTTACCCATTACAGTAACATTCATGTCACCGCCTCTCAACACCCATTGAATCGCACATGATATGAATTATTAATCCTTCTCCTACGAGTCCGTTTCCGACACGATAGATATTCGACCGCCATGTGTGATAAAATCATTAATATTTTGGGATCATCCAACAATCGATTTGTTGATTTGAGGGCAGGGGAGGCATTAAAGCGACAAACAGGTGTAATGGCACCCTTAGCGTCTGCTCACGTCGTGTGTAATATTATTAAGGCATCATATGCGGGTTCAAGGGTCAACTCATGCCTGCTGTTCAGGGGACACCTGGGAGGCGTGTGTACAAAATGCACAAAACATCAACTCATCGCAGGATGACGCAATGGAAGACCCCACTAAGCAACGACACGGTGCTCGAATGTTTGGTCGCCGGTCTTTTGGTGGCCAGGTCTTTTGGTCGCCAGGTCTTTTGGTCGCCGGTCTTTTGGTCGCCGGTCGTCTTTTGGTCACCAGGTCTTTTGGTCGCCAGGTCTTTTGGTCGCCAGGTCTGTTGGTCGCCAGGTCTTTTGGTCGCCAGGTCTTTTGGTCACCAGGTCTGTTGGTCGCCAGGTCTTTTGGTCGCCAGGTCTTTTGGTCGCCAGGTCTTTTGGTCGCCAGGTCTTTTGGTCGCCAGGTCTTTTGGTCGCCAGGTCTTTTGGTCGCCAGGTCTTTTGGTCGCCAGGTCTTTTGGTCGCCGGGTCTTTTGGTCGCCAGGTCTTTTGGTCGCCGGTCTTTTGGTCGCTTTTGGTCGCCGGTC
Source organism: Stigmatopora nigra (assembly GCF_051989575.1). Taxonomy (NCBI): domain Eukaryota; kingdom Metazoa; phylum Chordata; class Actinopteri; order Syngnathiformes; family Syngnathidae; genus Stigmatopora; species Stigmatopora nigra. The sequence continues at coordinate 5,170,074 of NC_135512.1, forward strand.
TTTTGGTCGCCGGTCAAATGTACTCAAATATTAAACAGTACTTAGATATTAAACTCTCTCTCTTAGATATTAAACTCTCTCCCATGAATATAATTTTGAGAGCTGGCTTCAACAGTAAACGCTCTGTCACCATTTGACTGGCGACCAAAAGACCGGCGACCAAACGTCCGGTCACGTGACGACACACCAGGAAATTGAAATTTGATGATTGGTCGCCTTTTAACTTTTTGAATGTCATCATCAACCAGAGCCGTTCAATTCTTTTGACTCAAATGATTGACGCTTTAGCAGCCAATGATGTCATTACTGTAACAATGAGTTCAGAAGAGGTGACAATTATGATTTTAAATGCTCAATTGTTGTACGTTAATAAAAAAAAAATCGAGCGTAAGGAAAATGAAATTGAAGCCCCCCTGTAAATCCCACGTCAATCTGTATGCTTGTTAAAACATTTTAATAATCCATTGCAGTCGCTTATACATCAACGATATGATGAAAAGCGAGAACACTGATATGGTTTCGCTTTAACAAATTGTCCATCAGAGGGCAACCATGACTCCAATGTGTAATAAAGAATTGGAATTACATGATGTACAGTCAATTGGGTTGTGCAGAAGAATCAAACCTTTATTTGGGTCCAAACATGTAATTGGAATTGGCCACATGTTTTATATAAAGGGGGGAAATCCTCTGTATACAACAGTGTTGCATTCTTCCAAAAAAACAAATAAATTATATTAATAGTGAAGTCATGATTACAGCAACGATTTGCATGAAAAACAAAATGAAATCATGTGGGAAAAATAGTATTTACATCACAAACTGAGCATCTCGTGATCACATTGTCTTACGTAAGCAGTAAAATTAACTAAGGCCTGTTTGTACCGAGATCAAGAAACATTCTTTACTCTGCCATTGACGGTGCAAGGCGCCCAATCCATTTTGCTTGGCAGGGTAGGCAGGGATCATTTGCTGTGGGCAAACTGGTCCTAATAGGGCCAATGTGGGTGCAAGATTTTGTTCCAACAAATCTAGAACTGAAGGTTTATTAACCAATGAGGTTTCTGTAGAAAAAAAAAACTACTGATTACCAGATTGGTGAAATGGTGTCCTCTTGATGAGTTGGACCAATCACCTGCACCCACTTTGGTAATTTTTTGGAATATTTAAACCACCCTTGTGCTAGCCTTTCCTAGCTAAAATGTTTGTTAAAACATAACATGTAAAATGTACGTCTAGCAGCGTCAATGAAACTGAAAGATTAGCATTCCTAGTTTAAACCGATTGGACGGCCATCACTGTTGGGAAAAGAGTGAAATACTATGAAAAAATTAAGAAACTAAATTCTGAGAGCTACTAGAGCCGTAAAATACATTAATTTCGTGTTGGGATTCTATTCATTAATGATTTATAGTCATAAAAACTAACAATATTGACAAATATGTACATTCATTTAAGAATCACTCTTTCACACTAAAATCTGATAGAGCTATGTAGACCCCAGTTTTAATATTAAAAGTATAGTATAATTAAGACAAAGGCTTTCATATTACATAGCACAAAACCATTTGCCCATGAAAACATATACACACTATGCAAAGAGCTAACAAAACTATCATTTTTAACAAGTTAAAGATATTATTGGTTAATATTCAAAGTCATCCAATACTATTACAACATCCAGACTTAAGGAAAACATCATACTATTTTACTACAAGCATCTGTTTTTGAGCTGACAACATTTTCCCCTCAGCCCTTATGATGGCCCTCGCTCCATAGGTTGCGTAGCCCTACTCTAAATGAATGAACCCCACAGATGAAAAAAGAAAAAGTCCAAAATAAGGAAGAATAAAGCAACTGCAAGTGCATTCCCTTCATTTTTTTACAAATGCGAAAAACAACGAGCGTTTTAAAAACCATCAAAATCGGATGCAAATCCATATATTTTTTAAAAGCACAAATCCGTGATTTCAGCGTAAGGGAAGCCACCAAAAAACACGCGGACGTGCAATTAAACATCGCCCACTAAAAGACTAACAAAATAGCACTGCATCACTTAAAAAATAGAAAAAAAGTTTACCGGGACAAAAACTTTCAAGTCCTCCGTGCTACCCGCACGTGAGCCCCCGCAAACAAGGCTCACTACTCCGGGCAAGAGAAGCAAGCACACGCCGGCTACACAACAGATTCTAACTTTACTCTTTAAAAAACCAACCAATCCGAAACGGAAGTCGTTCGTTATTTATAAAAACAAAAGTCTAAAGTTTATCCGATCGCAGCTTTAAAAGCGCTGCAGAACAATGCCAATTCACAGTGACGGAAGCGAGTTGGAGAAAGTTCACGTCGGCGCGGCGTGCAGGTAAAAGCAGCCCGCAAAAAAGAGCCATTTCACGGGTAAAAAGACAGATCGGACTTACTTTTCTCGTGCTTGGCTGTCGGAAGGGACCACGGCTCCTTTACCTTTGGCGTACATGCTGGATTCTGTTTTAAGACTTTTGCCCCACTCAACACCTGTCAAAGAAAGCAGCCAGGAAAACGCTCCATCTCCATAGCTACCCCTTCAGTGTTTTTCCTCCCCCATTCCTCCCTCCCTTGCTCCCTCCTCCCCTCTCTTTCTCCCTCGCTCCCTCCTCCCTCTCTTTCTCGCTCACTTTTTTTTTACATCTCCAACATTGGCCACAAATCAGGCACAGTTTCTATCGGGGGAACTTGAAACCGTCCTCGGCTGGATTTCCCCCCACCCTCCTCCCTCCTCTCCTCAGCCGCTGTTCCGCAGACCTGCACGTCCTCCCTCCACTGCGCACGAGGTGGGGGCTTCTTAAAGGGAAACACACCATTTTTTTTGTTTATTGACCCCAGGAACAGGCGGAAAAAAATCTCAGTTTTTTTGGAGAATAGGGCTTTACTTTGCAAACTATCCACGTAATTTACGTTTCAAAGAGTATGTTTATATACTGGCAATCAAAATAGTATGTAAGATTGCTTAAAAAACAATAGGAAGCTGGTACTAGAGCCTTCAATGAAGGCGAAACCCAACGCAATCCAACCCTTTATAGTACAAGTGACTGGGTAATTAAAATGAATTTAAATGCTGATTTTGGCCTCCGAATATGCTCATTAGTTGATAAAAAAAATTGTAATAATAATAATGAATTGCATGCTACGGAAAATAGCACATTAAATAAAATGTAAAAATTGGAACAAAAGAGAACTAACTCACAACAAAATATTATTTGATATGAAAAATTGTGAAATTTGCGCATTCATGTGTGTCTTTAAGGGGCAGGGCCTGGTGATACACATCTGGAGCGGTGATTGTGTTTCTCCTTGCTCACATGTGAGGGCGTTTAGTAACTTAATGTTTTTATTTTATTTTGGTAAAGCAACAGCGTTTTAGTGATAAGTCGGCACACTGATAAATCAAGATAATACATTTTTCAATAAAAATATTGGTAATAAATATACAACTGATCTCAAAGCTAATATTGTTATGGGAAATAGTCTCCACAACTTCAGAAAATTATGCAACTGAAGAAAACGGAATAATTATATTATAGGTAAAATAAATCCTCCCAGCATCAGGGAGCCAAAGTTTGAAATAGCAAATGCAGTAATCCCTCGAATATCACGGTTAATGTGGACCAAACATGGCCGCGATAATTGAAAAATCGCAAAGTACAATCACCACTAGTATAACTTTTTTTTTCAGTGCTGAGTCCTAGTAGCAAGATTGGCTTCCGCTTACGAGTTTCAGCAAGGATTTTCACACTTTTATGAACTTTAAAAATAATAATTAATAGTAGAAAAAAATCGCAAATCCATGACTAAGTATAGACGCCATAATCATTTTTTTCTATAAGTGCTCTGCAACGAGATATTCCAAACCTTGATAAATAAATCAATGCACTCATTTACAGGCTTCCTTCCAGATTTCATGTCAACGTGGTGGGAAAGTGGCATATTTTGGGGGGTCGCATTTGAAAGCCACAGCTCAATTACGTCAGGCAAAAGCAGTGGTTAGTGGAGACTGAGTCCACTGGAGCTCTTCTCACTTGACAAAGGTAATCCCAAAACCACAATGTGCTTCTATCAGAGATGAATCGCATGGCGACACGCCGCTGTCGGACTGATAAGAAATCGCGGGTTTGGGCTTGCAGCCTTTTTTTTTCTCCCTGCTGTGATTCGTGCAGATAGTTGGAATTCTTTGAACATGGCAATCTCTTGAGTGTTGCTCATGTAGGGATGGGCGTTTAACTACATTTACTTGACATTTGGGAACATTACAGATCAATTCATCCAGGAATTACAGTCTATTCAACCAAGCTATGATAATGTTCGTCACCCAAAAGGAGAATGAGGACGAAGAAGAGAAATAAACTACAACTGAATGGTCATCTATTAGCATGTGTTATCCAAGAGGAGATTAAGGGCAACAAGACTTTCGACATTGAAGTCAAAGTTGTTCTTGTATAATTTTTTTGTTGTTTTTTCTTCTAATTCTTTGTTGGCTTTATTTTCACAAAGGAACGCAAATATTTGGAACTCTATTCCCACTTGATTTTTGTCTATTTTTTCTGATACAGACTCAATATTAATATCTAATCCATATTCATATTTTTACAATGCAACCAGTGAACAACATATCTTCCATTCATTCATTCAAGGGGGGTCAAATTAGAACAATAAATGTCTCAGAATGAGTTGTTCCACTTTGTAAGTTCCATTGCTATGATTTTCCAGAACTTAAGAAAAATGCTTTGGATGCAATGAGCATATTTAGTAAATGATTATTTATCTCAAAACACACACACAACCACATAGACACAAACATACTTTCAAGTTCAATATGAAACTCTGAGACCTTGAGGCACACACACACACACACACACACACTGCGAATTTACAGTAAAGCAGATGTCTTGCATCAAGCGCTTTAACCCATGAAACCGAGTGATGGAGAAGGTGGTGCCATATTGATTTTGAAGACCTATTTGTTATTTTCAACTCCCTCAGATCCGGATGCGCATATTCTTATGCTTCTTTTCAAGGCTGTGTAGAACATGGGTGTGGGGTGGTGGGGGGCTAAGGGTGACGTATTTGAGGTTATGCGTTCTTTCCATTGAGTTGCCATTTTCACCTCATTCTTCAGTTGTATTTAAGCCAAGGTCCACATAAAGATTTTTTAAAATGTGAGTGAATCTACGCATGAAAAAGGGACAAACAAATGTGCAAGTGGCAAAATTAAGAAAGTAAAGTTAAGAGTGCCAACTAGATTTCAAGCAAGTCCAGTCAAGTTATGGCTTGAGTTAAGAAATGGATCATTTAAGTCTTCTTGCATTTATTCACATTTATTTTACATTTGCTATTGTCAAAGCAATGATAAAGATTGTAGGCAGTTTTACCTTAATTCCCGTTAAACCATTTTTAGGTTAAACTGGATTTAGTTTGTTGTTAATTGGAAGAAACTTACATTTCATTTTCATTCATTAAATGTGGATTAAAGTATCAATGACAGCTATTATTTTGGAGAAAGGGTCCACCAATCTACAGCCATTTTACCAATGCGGTTTAGCCAATCATATGCGTATATCTGGGACTTTGTGATGTCATAAATACCCATTTTCTACAGCATTAATGTCTCAAAAAGTTCCAAAACGTCCACCCTCGTCAAATCTGTCATTGTTTCGTTTTGAGGCCTTAGAAATTGCAAACTTACTTAAATACTTTATCTTTCACATGGTTATTTATACCCACTACTATCTGTCCTTTTAAGGAAATTGTTTTGAACCCTCCACTTGTTACGTCCGCCAAAACATGGTATTTTGAAATTCAGTTTAGGTCAGAGGTGGACAACCAGCCATTATTTGCAAAACATTACAAAATGCTCTGCAGAAACCCAATAATTGAGCCTTTGCTGACAGATTGAATTTGAGGCAAAATGCTCAAATTATACTGGATTGTTGTTATGTGTCTCCTTGGAGGTTTACAGGCACTGTTCCTAAAGTGGCGCCTCACTTCCTCACGTCGCCCAATTCTATCGAAAGGACACCCGGCCACCACACTGTCACTCGACCTGTCACACCTCTTTATCAAGCGGGGCTCCGGCGCCCACGTGCACCACCCGTGCCGTCCATTTTCACGTAGATCATTGCACACGGCAAAACTATTTCAAGCAGTTATTGAACTATGCCCTTAAAAATGTCTGTCGTCTTCGTTCAAAGAGGCGCTTTGAGTACGGAGAAAAAAAAGTGGATTATAAGACCTTGTATTGATTTTCATTTGCACGTAGTAAGCGTTAAATCTGACGATAATTGCAGACCGATTCAGTTTTAATTCCTTATTTTCTATTTCAACGAGCAACAAAAGTAGAACGTGATCTTTGCCTAATGTGATTGTCGATAAAACTCCAATTTTGACCCTATTTTAGATTTAAGTGAATAAAAAGAGAAATACATACTTATGGCAAAAGTCTAGTTGTTGTTGTTGTTGTTTTTGTTTATAGTATTTATCTCATTGGATGCCATTGGTGTTAATAGACTTCTGGATAAAGAAACGTCCATTCACCCTTCTGAGTCAAAATTGATTGGTCGCCTCGCACCGTGAATGGATGCCAATTAGATAAACGCCCTGGATTAAAAAAGAGAACCTTGAAATTAGTGCAAGAAAGAGTTTGTGTTACATTTAGCGGACATTTTCATTGCAAATTGGAATGGCCTTAAAATAATCGAGTAAAATCAGTAATTCAAGTGTTTCATTTAACTGATCTATCTCAAGTAGTTTCCGAGATATTTCCGGGAGTAAAACTGTATGATAATCCAAGACCACTTCACATGGAAAAGCAAGTCCCACTTCTGCCATACGTAAGTGACAAGCAGTTGCCAAATATGCAAATATTTGTTTAGTTAATCTGGGAACAAGGCCTACAGAGATAACATTAGGCAAAGACACCATTGTTACATGCTGCTTCATCAAGTCAAAAGACAAAGGCCCAATTGTTACGTCTGCTCTGCTTCATTAAGTTCCCCCCGTTATGCAACAGCTTTAACAGTGATGAAGTCAGATGCCAGACACCCCTGTTTAGGTCTTGGCTCCATTGGGTCATCCACTCTGCACATGGGGTAGGGCGGGTAAGGGGGGTGCAATGAGCTGCAATTTTGACTCGCATAGGAATTCCCCCATTTTGCTTCCTCCTTAAAGCCAAATCCAAATTGATCACAGCTTGAATAAGTCGTGTTTAACCCATGGTTTTGTTTGTATGCAGTGGAATACCATGTATTACTCCCAAAAAACATTAAAAATCACGCAACCCCAAAACTGGGAATAACAAAACAGCTCCTCCTAGCTCGTTGAGTCAGCTTTAGCCCCCTTTGGCGTAAAGTTCAACCCCCGCCCATTCCCCTCACACTCAGTCCATCTTTACTCTCCACATCTTGACTTAGGCAGGACAGACGGCATTGAAAGGGGGTGGGGGGGGGGGGGTCGGATGGGGCCTTCATGGACTCAAAAGCTTCTTTATGTCTGTGGCTGGGTCAAAGTGCTCGGCAGTTTGGAGAAAATCTATCACAGAGCGTGCTGGATGACTGCGTGGGTGCTGACAAAAAGACTAATGTTTACCACTAAACCTAATGGGAAATGAACCAATGATCATTATTCAGATCTCTCGATGAACCCTATAGACTGAGTTTGGATTTGTTCATAGATGCATCATATGTTCGAGGATAATTGCTGGAAAAAAAGGGTTGCGTCGAGGCGGATGCTAAGATTGGTATCGGTACGGATTTTGTACGAAAATGAGGTCATCTGGGAGTAATAAGAAATAATATGTCGTTGCTAGGAGTATGTAGTCTTACAAAATGGAGTTTCCAACCGCCAGAAGGTTTCCTCAAGATGTCCAATCGTTTGGTGTCCAATCGTTTGGTGTCCAACCATTTGGTGTCCAACCATTTGGTGTCCAACCGTTTGGTGTCCAACCGTTTGGTGTCCAACCGTTTGGTGTCCAATCGTTTGGTGTCCAATCATCCTTATGCTGTGTCTATAGATGTCAGTAGTGGACATCCAATCCACAACGAATGGATTGGACATCTAACGATCTCAATGGCAGCCAATAAGCCTTCATAGCAACTACTTTACATTCAAGTCAATATGCAGTAATTTAACAATGAAACAACAAATACTTTTAATATATTTTTAAATATGTAGTGCCAGTACAGTATCAACAGAGACCATTTGGGTCCTGGTCAGCCAAGTATTGGAGCTAGTATCAGGAGCCCAAAAAATGGTATCAATGCAACAATACTAAAAAGTACCAAGAACGACCACCAAGTACTACTCAATTACGGATATTATTTTAACTCAGTCAGTATTGAAACTGATAGCAATAGATCGGTTATAATATGGTCAATACATCCTTCACCATTCGAGTTTGTTTTTGTTTTTTTTAAGTCATGAATTTGTATAATCCGTGGTCGTGGCCTCATTGCAGTCCGTGCCTCAATGCTGACTGTGATTGGATGTCTCCACAGTGGAAAAGCCCTGTATGGGATCCTGTATATTCAAGCCACCGCAGACTTTAAGCGGATATATCTTTCCTCTTCAAACATGTAGTTATATGTGTAGGCCTACGGAAGTGCGACTGGAGAAGGAACCAAGTATCTTTTAGTGGAGATTGCTTTAACCACCGCAAGCTATTGGAGCTTGATGGGGCTCTTATTGCAATAAACACTGGGAAACACCAAGATTTTCTCAAGGACTGCAACTTTTGATGATCACATCGAATGAGACGCTAGAAATAGCCTAGGGTGAATACACAAATCCAATCAATGGAGTCACCAAGTCTCCCAATTCATTTTCTAATGATTTATAGCAAGGGTAGGGAACCTATGGCTCGGGAGCCACATGTGGCTCTTTCCAAAGGTACATATGGCTCTCCACTATTCTGTGAGGTAAAATATGGAAACTGTGACACTACTTCTACCACCTCTTCAATCATAATTTGTTTTTTTATTACTCTTCTGTGTATATGATATCCCTGATACTGATTTAGTAGCAACAGCATAACATTGTTGTCAAAAGAATTCGGAGACTTTTTGTACTTTATAAGTGGTGAAATCACACAAGAAAATCACGTATTTTCATGTATTTTTACCATTCAAATCTGAGAATGGCTCTCAAGAAATAACATTAGACAATAGGAATTGTTTATGGAGTATTCAGACACCCAAAAATATTGTGCGAGCAAAGAGGAGTATCCAAAGAAAAACCAAGCAAGCACTGGGACAACTCAGTAAAACACTCGCCATTCCCGAAGCAAAACAAGAAGTGTGAAAAACAGGACTGATCCTGAAAAGGAATGTCCTCTTTTATTGATCCAAGACAGGCATGGAATGTCATCACCACATCCTCGTTCTCACTCACTGCTCACCGTGAGGACGGGGAAAAGAAGAAAAAAACGGCTGCGGCGCCGCTTCCTGTTCGGCATTAGACGGCGACCGCAAACGGGGACGATAGCGCGCGGCGAAACATATGGTTTCATTTGATGCCGTCCCCCTCCTCCCTCTTTTACTCCCTCCTTTTCCTCTCCCTCTTTCTTCCATTTATCCAGCACTCTCCTCCCCGCCATCATCTCCGCTCACTTCACCGGCCACCGCAACATATTGGCTTTTCCGTGCTCAAACAAAGTCAAATTGCCATGACGATGCTGCAGAAGAGGTGACAGCGGCCCGCTAGCTGTCTGGCTAACAGGCTTTTGTGGTAGCCCGCTACCTCCCTACTCGGTTTGATAAGCAGGTCGGAGAAAGGGGGGGTGCACTCTTGGAAATTGCATCATGGCCGTGAACATTGCCACCGTGCCAAAAACACGCCCGGTATTACCACAAGGAAAGATTAAAGACATGTACACCAGTGAGCTTGCCAACATATGGAAAAGCTGCTTGAGTATCAATTCCATATCCGTGATATCCAGTTTAGAGTTCTGGAATTACTAGCACTTATCTGAGTACTTATTTCTCCATAAAAATAATGAAGTACAAAGAATGCCTTAAGATATTTGTCAAAACATACCAAATGAATTAAATGTACTGTATTTTCAAGACTATAAGGCGCACCGCATGCAAAGGCGCACTGCATAATAAGACGCACCCTTCAATGAATGGCACATTTTTATTTTTTTTCCATATATAAAGCACACTGGATTATAAGGCACCCTGTCTATTTTGGAGGAAATTTAAGACTTAAATGCGCCTTATAGTCGTGAAAATACGGTACAAAAAATTCATGATACCATGTCTAGTGAGAATGAAATGTACTTTTTTGATAATTATGTCAACTGACCTATTTCTTCTTTAATTAAAAATATTTCTTGAAAATATCAGTTTAAAAAGTCAATAGTACCCTCTAAACTGAAAAGCAATTTTATGTTACCCTGTCCAGTCCTGAACCGCAATTTTACAATGTCCTGTGCAGTCAAAATAAAAAGTACTTTAGTAGTATTAATCTCAACAGGACGACTACAAAAAAGTTTAAGAATATTTCTTAAAAATATTTGTTACTAAAAAAAAGTCAGAAGTACCTCCTAAACTGGAAAGAAATATCATGTTGGCCTGCCCAGTGAAAATAACTAGTACTTTAGTAGTATTTATCTTAGTGGACCTATTTCTTCCCCTAAAAAAAAAAAAAAAGTTTAAGAATATTTCTTGAAAATATGTTACAAAAAAAGTCCAAAAAACTCTTTTCTACATACACACAGACAGATTTGTTCATGAATTACAGTACAGATCTAGAAAATCTGTCTTTACAGGTTAAGAAACTGATTTTCGAACTGATGTCTCCAAGTAAAGATGATCTGCCAAGTATTAAATAAAGCCGTATTTCAACAATTTGTGAAAATTGCTCAAAGGCTTTCCAGAATGTGTACCCACATAAATCCATTGTTGGCACTGCTCCCACATATCCTAGTACACGACAATGCACTGTGACCTCAGTCTGCCCTGAGGGTCCATGCATGTGTGCTTGGAAGGGGTTGGGGGAGGGATATTTCAACAGACAGACTAATGGGGGTTGTCACACCAGGGAGTCGGGGGGATAGCCAGTCTACTTTACGATGCTCTGAGAGGAGAGAAACTGCTACGATGATTGTTTAAGTCAAAGGGATGATGGTTAAATGTACACTACAGACTTCCTAGCGGTTTGATTCCAATTTTTCAATCTTAACAGAAGAGGGTTTTAGTTCCAGAAGAAACTGATTTGTACTTGCAATGTATAGTTAAATCCATTTGCCCAAGAAAAGTCATTTTTTGCATGTTTGAAAAGAGAATTTGTGAATAAAGAAATGAGCTAATTTGATGGATATATTATGGTGTGCCTCAATTCTGTGGAAAAAATTGTAAGTAAAGGGGATGTAGCTCAGTGGTAGAGCGCATGCTTCGCATGTATGAGGTCCTGGGTTCAATCCCCAGCATCTCCATTTATGGCAGCTAATGGTATGATGTGACAAAAATAGTTATTGTTTTCGATTATTGTTTGCTGATCTGACTTCTATCACGTTAAGGATATCAATAAACAATGATTACCCCTTTCCCATACAAATTATCTGAAAAAAAATACAATACTTTTGTATTCATGTTCTAAAAACATCCTAATTGTGGCCATCATTGGATATCCAATTAGTGTTACCCATACAAAAGATATGAAACTTTGATTAGAATGAGTGAAGTATTCAATTTAGGAATTTTTTTTAAAATAAAAATAAATTTAAAAAAAACTACAATTAAAATGACACAACTCATAAATATTTAAGTACATTTAAAAAAATGCAACTTTAAAATTTGACAAGAAATTGTAATAAATCAACAGAAAAATACTATCTTTAAATAATTGTGGCTATGTGTATTTTGGTCTGGGAGTTTTATTATCATTTACTTATTTTTCTTAAATCTCTCTCGGGACATCACATAGCTTCACTTCCTTTCAAAACCAATTTCCTTCATTCCCTAACTACCACAGCACATACTCTATGACCTGAACCTTCAGTAAATGAGTCGAGCTAATGCTAACTTTCAAATCGATGCTCACTGTAGTGAGCACATTTCCTGCAAAGATTCTAAATAACTCTTGAAAATCATAACTAAACTGAATACACTGGCACGACTCTCTACCATATTTGGCTTTGATTTGCCCGTCACGCGTGATGCATGGACAGGGGTCAGCGCGGGGACAAAAGCTGACATGATAGCTGGAGGTGTGCATCTGTTAGTGATTGTCTCACCGAGGCGGGCGGGTAGGGCGGTCGCTCAGCCGCATGAATAATAGCGCTCTAAGGGCGGGCGGGCTTTTGGGCGCCCATCGGTACCCGCTCGTCACACCTCCGCCGAATGAATGCCGCCGTGTAAGCATGATGCCGTGAGAGCCAGAACCAAAAACCATTTGCATGAGGTTTGCCGCCTCTTTGAGGCTCCTAAAATAGTCTGCAGTGGGATTATAAATAAAGTGTTGCCTGTCTCGTCAAGCGAATAAGATGGCAGTCGCTTACTGTATTTCCTCATTTTAATGTCACTCCATTCTAATGGATGCTTTGGGTAATCACATTTGTTTTAAGCAGCAAAGAGTTGCCTCATCGTTTTATTCTTTGGGATGTGTGTGTGAGTTTATCGTAGTATAATCGACGTCCTGGCTAATGAGCATATTTAGTTGCATGTGTGTGTGTGGTAAACCTCAAAACATTTATCTCAAACTTCATCTTTCCTTGTTAGCATGAATGGATGGAAGGATGATAACTGGATCAGAGATGGCCAATACTACATCAGGCAGAACTACTGACAGGTAGATCTCAAATACAGTGTCATTATTAACCTTCTGAGTTTAATGATAATGGAGACGCCGTTTATCTAAGCTGTGTTTTTCAAGTGCTGTAAAAAAATCATCTATTTCAAATAAAGCATTGCTGTCAACAGTCCTCAAAAGTGCGGATTACAAACTCCCTACGTTTATTTAGTGCCATTAGACAACATATCCCAAGACACAAGTAGTACCTCAACTTACAAAATTATTCGTTTCATAACTTGGATTTTTCGTAAGTAGAAAAGTACTTTATATGTAAATTCTCTGTTTCGTCCCACAGTCCTAAAAAAAACATTACAAAAATGATCAGCAGATCCCAATTTTATATAAAAAATGTCCGAAACACGCAAAAAACTACAAAAAACATTAGAAAATGATTCACTCATCTACTACAATGCTTAACATGCATGCAAAAACATTCTATTTGTGCATGTGCACAAATATAAGTAGGAAGCTAAAATTACCACATAAACCCTAGTTCAAAACAATCTAGGATTAAATAAAATAAAAGAAGAATACTAGTATGTACATGTGTGTAAAGAATGTATGTATTCATTCCTCCCCCTCTCCTCAAACTCCACACAAGAGTCTCAAACAAGAAACAGGTGCTCGAAAAAGTGACGAGGGATTTTTGACCATATATCTCAACCCTTGTGCATTTTTGCGCGTGTGTCGCCGCCACACGTGCGCGTGTGTGCGTGCATGTGAGGAAGGGGCGTAAACCTTGCGGAAAATAGACAGGCGTGACCTACATATCCATGTGTGGCTCCTCATTAGCATACACATTCACACACACACACACACACACACACATGGAGATAACAGTGACTTGTGTCATGGAGACAGCCAAGAAGAAGGCTATTTACATGATTTGCATCGTATCCTTTGTTTGCCGTTAACCGTCTCGACACCGCAGCAGATGGCACACACACGTGCACGCATGGTTAATTTGGAGATGGACACACACCTGATGTGAGCGGCCCCAAATGCAATTTGAAAATGGCATGAGTCATTTTGCTAACGATGTGCTCTTTTTTTTTATACGATTGATGCAGGCAGATGAGACGTGTGACAAGAAGGTGGACTTTTTAAGGTCCTTTTTAGTGCCAAAGGAAGAAATTGGTCATGCGTGTCTGAAGCAAATAAACAGAAATGTGTGTTGTTGTTTTTTTTAATTTTTTTTATTCTGGTGTTGACTTCACTCAATGGCTTGGTGCAATGAAGAGTGTAAATGTGACTTAAATTTTAAATTATGTAGTCATTCAATTAAGAAAAAAGCTGCAGTTTTGCTACTGATAAACTATGAATAAAATAGGTCTTAATTTGTTGTACATAAGAAAGAGGGCATGTTCAATAATTAAAAAAAGGCATTTCATGCACTTGACTATTTTTGTTTGTGTTTATTCACAAGTATTTGTGTTTATGAGGTTATGTTATTATTTGTTTCAGTAATATTAATGGTTGTTGTATGAGTATACTGGTAGTTGAATGTATTGCTATTTGTTATATAGTAAATGTATATGAATCAGTTTTGACATGGTCGTGATTTTTTGTATTTTTATTCATTTTAGGATTTTTTTGTATTATTATTGTGTACTCATCAGTGCCATTCTATTTAATTTTTGAAATATGTTATAATTTTCATGATGCACCTGTAAAATCATGAATTGCCACTATAATCAACTATTATTGCTGTCCTTTAATAGTGAAAAGGCTAAATGTCAAATCTTGATTCAATAATAATAATATTAAACATGTCTGTGTATGTACTGTATTAACCATCTTCTAATACACCTCAACTTAAAACCTGGCTGAATATTATTACTAATATAATTCCTACTGGTGATTTATGCTTATGTTGTTCTATTCTATTAATTTTGCTAATCTTTACCTTTACAAAAATGTGCTACTCATTTAACAGCATGTTCACTATTATAGTATTGCAAAACTGCACTGCATTCTAATGAGACCACAAGCTACCTTATTTAGCAACACGAATAATTATGTCAAATATCAATATTAAGTATTGCTCAGGTAAATTTGCATGCATTTTTCCCACAACTGCGACATCAGAACTCATCTTCTGTGTCTTTCTCCTAGTCTCATTCTCCTCTGTGCTGTTTTTTTCCCACCTCCTCTTCCTCCCCCGACACCACCTCCACCAATCCTCTCATCCTCTCCATTGCTGAGCAGCATCCCCAGGACAACTATTAATCATAGGCAGAAATGATAGATGCTTTGCACACCAGCAACGCCATCAATTTTACCTAAGTGCGCGCTGTCGATGCGCCTTCTATTCGCTGAGCTGCGTGCAAACAAGGCGCACATACAAACAAACCAGCAAACACTAGCTCAAATAGGGGGGGAAAAAAGTCTCATTGTTCCATGTTTATGGCGGCCCGCTGGTCGAGTGGCGCCCTTGACAGCCCTCGACGTCCAAAACATTGAGCTGGAAAAGGTGGGAGTCCAAATCGATTGTAATCAATAAGTTAAATGAGTCATCTATAAATATGATTTCAAAAGGTCAGTAACTTGGTAAACTTAGTTTAAATAAAACGAATAATAATAATCACGGGCCACTGGTTAGTACTTTAGTCTTTCTTTCTGTTTATGTTTTATTTGTACTGTTAACGGATGCACAGATTTTTATATGTATCGTATTTTGTGCTGACCCGGCCCGTCTGTCAAATTTTTAAAGTCAATATGGCCCCCGGGCCAAAAAGTTTGCCTACCCCTGTTCTGGAACCTTTCAGATTTTTTTGTAAGTAGAGTAGTACTTTATATGTAAATTCTCTCATGTTTTTCTAGGTCCTAAAAAAAAAACGACCAACTAAAAAATGGTCACCGTGTCCCAATTTTGCATGAAAGATGTGATAAACATACAAAAGTGAGGAATGATTGATGATGAATAATTTTAAATAAAGTACTACATGATGACAAAAGAGTTGCTGGATGCAGGCAAATTCAAAATAAAATAATGGGCACGGGAAATGTATTTATGTTTTGAGGGATTTCGTATCTAGGATCTTGGAACGGTCATTTGCATATCATAGTGTTTTGGAACCTGAATAGTTTGTATTTAGAGGCATTCATAAGTAGAGGTAGTAGAATGTGATATTTTTAAGCGTTCAAGGCTATCTTGCATTGCTCTATACTTACTATAGAAGCTTGTGAGGTAGAATACATGCTCGAATCTTTCAAGAATGTGGGCTCATTGGCAAAATGCCTTGCCAGTTATGAATTAAAGCCACGACACAAGTGTGCACAAGACAAGAATATGATGCATTGTTAATGCGTGGAGGCGCATTTGGATTCACTGCAGGGCCAGTGGGGGGATGGAGGCTGGAGCAAGCCACAAAAGATGGAGGAAAGAAGGAGGGTGAGCAGCATGACAAGGATGATTTACTCACTTGGGATTTTAGAAAAGTGCATATGAGAAATATTGCTGATAGAGTCCAACATTCTTGACATGATCCAAATTGGTGAAAGAAATACACAATCAATCTAACTTCCACGTTGCTACCTGGTGCACCCCCCGCGACCCTGGTGAGGATAAGCGGTATGGAAAATGAATGAAGGAGCATTGTACTTTATAATTTTTACTTTAATGATGAGTGTTGAGTATGTTAATACTTTAGTCCTTTTTTGTGCTTATGTTTCATATGTACTGTTAACGGATGCACTTTTTTATTTGTATCGTATCTTGTGCTGACCCGGCCCGTCTGTCAAAATTTTAAAGTCAATGTGGCCCCAGGGCCCAAAAGTTTGCCCACCCCCTGCTATAACATCATTCCTTTCACTAAATCTTGGCATTAAACTTTTCCATTTTATACTAAATATTCTTTCTTTTTGGCTTGGTAGCAAACATTTAAAAAACAAATGAATAATAGACAATGAAACAGAACTAGTTTCCATGTTCAAAAAGGTGTGGGAACAAGTCGGGACTTGTGAAAAAAAAATCCTTAGCCCGTTTTATTTAATAACTGTCTTCTGCTTCTATTGTACTTAAACATAACAATGGTAAACACCATTTTTGCTCAGCTGAGTGGGACTTATATTCCTTTAAATCGCATCTTTGTATGAGTTAAAGAGGGCAAACCAGGCTACAACCTGTGAAGAGTTCAATTGAAGTATAATTAGCAACAGGAAGCGGTGAGCAAGCTTTTTCTCCATCAGGCAGGTTTTGAACTTCAACACGGTCTGTCGCTACCCCCGGCAACTCGTTAGCGCTGAGCTAATTACAGGCACTTCGGCGGCTGGGGGTGTGGATGTGATGGCGGGGGAGGAGTCGGGCTAATGACGGATTAGGCCGAGGTTGTTATACTGTTTCCTTTTGATGGGATTACGGCGCCGAGGGCTGACAGTAAGGACGCTGTTTAACCCTTTCAATTAATTAATTGCCCCCCTTTGACGGGAATAGACGTCCAATGGATTTGGACTGTGATGGGCCTTGTAGAACATGAGAATTCGCACAATTTCTATTGCGTTTTTTGTAATGAATGTGATAGGAAAAGTGTGATTTTTTGTGATTTCACCACTTTTAAAGTACAAAAAGTCTCTTCTTTTGACAACAATGTTATGCTGTCGCTAATAAATTAGTATCAGAGATATCATACACTCAGAAGAGTAATAAAAAAACAAATTACGTCGAAGAGGTGGCAGAAGTAGTGTCACAATTTCCATATTTTACCTCGCAGGTTAGTGAAGAGCCATATGCACCCTTGGAAAGAGCCACATGTGGCTCCCGAGCCATAAGTTCCCTACCCTTGGTCTAAACGATGAAGACAGGGTGGCACATTGTCAAAATTTCCACAGTCACTTACCGGATGTCTTGGAACTTATTAACTACGATAAACGAGGGATTACTGGAATTGTGTTTTGATTTATTTACTTGTATTACCTTTGTTTTGATCATATTTTAGTCATTTTTGAATTTCATTTGATTATCAGGTTGTTGTTGTGGTTCTTGTGGACACTAACTCTGAATTCTTACTTATTTCCTTGCTACTTGGTAGCTTTGTATCTATCATGTGAGCGTATCTATCGATTTTCCAAGCCCGATTTAAATAGTGCTTGCTGCCAATGATGGTGATAGACGTCCAATTCATTTGATCTATTTAGGACAATTGCCTTTATTGCCAGTCAATTTCCGGAGCGCTTTGCAATCATGACTAGCTTCTGTTAAGTATAACAGGCAATCTCTCTTCCACTTTGAGATAAAGAAAAAATGGAAAAAAGAAAACAACCCATGGCGCGTGATATGAAAAATAAAGCAACAACACCAGGCCACGAGAAGCAGATTGGCCCAAAGAATGAGGGGAAAACCAAAGTCACTCAAGCACATGACAAATGTGACTTATTGGAATTATCTTGCCGACAAATATGCACGGAAATATACACTCGTCTCCTTGTTTCTCTCATTCAATCGAAACATGGGATGGTGTTAAATTTGCCCTCTTTGTTTTGTTTTGGCCAGCTTTAATTGGACTGCTGTTGGAAAATTATACATAATTGCCGCCTGTGAACGCTTATCCCTCTACTCACGTACACACAGACTCGACACACACAGGAAAACGTGGCTAAATCTACCACTACTAAAGACATACGTACATATACAATCAGAATAGCTCCCGGATTCTTTTCATGCGGTGTATCTGATTTATGGCGCTTTCACAGTAGGAGGGCGTCATGATGTGAGTGTGTAAGAAGGTTTCGTCTCCCCATGAAGTGTGTATATTCAGGAAACACACCACTACACACACATTTCAGGGGGATTTCCTGGTTTGTAGTCCTAAAAATGTGCACGTGGATATAAAAGGAAATGTGCAAATCCGAAAAACTTTACGTGGAAAATGAGAATTACTTTTGCTCACAGTTCTCGAAAAATAAGCATTCGATCCTTTGTATTCGACTACATATTCATCAATAATACTTAGGAAAAGGGAAAAAAACTCTTATGTCTTTGATTACATGCATAAAAATGGGATATACAACTCAATTTCTACTACTATTACTACTACACTTCTTCTGCACGTGGATATAAAGCAAATGTGTTAATCCGAAAAACTTTACGTGGAAAATCGGAATTACTTTTGCTTACAGTTCTCGAAAAATCAGCATTCGATCCTTTGTATTCAACTACATATCCATCAATAATAGTTATTTAAAGGGAAAAAACTCTTATCTTTTTGATTACATGTATAAAAACAGGATATAACTCAACTACTACTACTATTACTACTCAACTTCAACAGTGTATTTATTGTACGAATCACTAGCTAGCATCATGGCCGATTCCTCAACATTTTGTCAAATTTGTCGCCTGCCGTGAGATATTTTCTTCATCTTTTCCTACATTTCCATCAATTTGTACACAAAGAAGTTGGTCTCATACACGCACACAGGCCTAAAGTCTACAAAAAAAAGAGGTGATGTAATAAACAGTACAAATAAAATATGACCCAAGTCTAATGATGTCACAATTCGGTACTAAGTATCGGAATCAGCGCCATACACGACTATTTTTTGAGGTATCGGATTTGGTCCTAAGATCGGATCCAATCCACTAGTTACGTGTATTTTAGTACCATTTTGCTTTTCGGATGCCGTAAATAAAAGCAATAGGAAAATAAATATATGGGCCTATCTCTATAGAAAGTGATGATCGTAACTTAGCATTGTGTAATATTTGTAAACAGAGCATCCTACGATTGTGGACTGATCTATCTGATTTATGAGCATTATGCGAGCACGCGCACTTGACAAATGTTCCAATCCTAAAAACTTCACATTGCACTGCTTTCTTTTAAAAGCTGATTTATGGGCGTCCTCACAGCAAGAGGTCTCCACGATGTCAGTGTGTAAACAACGTGTAGGTTTACCAGATTTTCAGTCTCCACCCACTCCACATGTGTACACGAGTTCTAGCTAACATAAAACAATTGAAAAAAGATACATTTTTTGTCCTAAAAGACAAAAAACTGAGATTTCAAAAAAGGAGCAAGTATACTTTTGAAACACTGGTTAAATACTACAATCGGAATCAGTTTGTTCTATACTGTTTTTCCTGTTGTACTTAAAAACACACACGACCTGCACACTCATGGCTACTAATGAGGCCAGGGAAAACATGATTTATATTTCATAGTGAAATCTAATTGATTTGATTCATCACGTTCCTTGGCGACTAATTTAATTACCACAACACATTACCAAACATTAGAGTACGAGGACGCCTGCTTGTTTTCACCTCTGGAAGATTGTTATCAATTAATTTTACGGCAGATCACACAAAAAAAGGTGCAAAAAAGCAAAATGTAGAACCCAAAAATAAAAAAACAAAAAAATACTTCTGTACTGTACACTGTGGGTGCATGCAATACTGTTACGTAGGCATACAGTACATCAATATGCAATCTCTGCATAAGTACGCATACAAAAGGAAACAGACAGACATTACAGAGGTTTTTTTTATGATAATAATCATTTTATATTCTGATACTTTGCACGATGCCCTTTGGCATAGATTCAGATTAGTTGTCCTGCCTTATCCAAGCTTAAGCACAAATATGTTATTGCTGGGGTTTTATCTCCATCTGTCTGGTCACTTCAGATTCAACTCCTTTTAATGTGTTATGTTTTTGTCAACTCCAAGTGCAGATTTTCTGTAGATTTCAAATTTTCATGTGTGTTATTGTATTTGTCTGGGAGTTTGTGTTTAAAAAAAGAAGGCGTTTTTAAAAAAAATGCCATATTTCAAATAAATTATAACCAATTACAGATAATTCCCGCCTACTACAAATAATCAAAGTTATTTTTGTAGATCTTAAAAGAAAAATTACAAAAAAATTACAAGAAATATTCAATTGATTGTGCAGGACTACGAATGGCTACCCAGTAAAAAAAATGCTGGCACGTCAATGGCCGTCAATGGGAACCAATGGGAGCCAATGACCTCGAACATCACCGGGCTTGATGCAGATTTATAACAACATGAACGAACACCGTTCATCCTTACTATTACTGCTACCGCACAAACACAACATTTTGGGTTTACAATTCTCGGTGGTGTTGGCATGACATCATTTTATTTGTAAAAAAATATATTTTATTCGACTTGACATGTTCACCAGCTCCGTGAAAATATGATTATATAAGAGAAAGGCAGGGGAGGGAGGGGCCTTGTGTATCAAATGCATGTTCTGCCTGTCTCCTTTTAAAACAAGGCAGTTTGTTCACTTGAATGTATTTGCATTGCTAAGAAACTTTTTTTGAAATAAACATATTTTTTCTTAAATAATGAAATCAATCTAAATGTATTTTTGAATGAAAATAACAAATATTGAGAGGGAAAAAATAAATCAATGAAAAATTAACCTAATAAATACATTTTAAATAATGAAATCAATCTAAATGTATTTTTTTCAATCACAATAACAAATTTGGAGGGGCAAAAATAAATCAATGAAAAAAAAATTACCTAATAAATGCATTTTAATTGATTAAAAATGTTCTTTAAAATAATGAGCGGACATTGCCTTAATCTAAAATACAATCCTGTGACAATGTTTTAACTGTACAATAAATAGTCAAATTTCAGGTTGAATAATAACTAAAATTCTTAAGTACTTTTAAGTAACAGTATACTTCATATTTACTGTTATAACACACATGCTTCCAATATGTCCTGGACATTTAGGGCAATATTTAGAATTTTTTTCTGCCATTTGTTATGTACACATGTTGTTGTTGTTGTTTTTTGAAATGTCATAATAACTGAGAAAGCTAACTATCAATTCAATGTGAGTATAGAGTGACAAAAAAGAAATACTAAGGGTCCACTTGTAAAATTCAAAAGGTACAAGGGGGACCTTATAAAGCCAAGTGTGAAGATAGAACGCATAAAAAAAGGAGGACAGAGGGATGGGTGTGATTGGACAAGAGCAAAACCCAAGCAGGAGACAGATTGCTGTGTGCAAAAAGGGGGAAACGAGGGCAAGATAGGAAGATGGAAGCAAAAAAAAAAAAAAAACACTAAAAAAAAAAGAACGGGAGTAAAGAGGTCACCGAGTGGTTACGAAACCAACGGTGACCTAATGTGGCGTGTTTATGGCGCTGTTTTGGGGCGGCGAGATGTAGGCTGGAATTAGAAGGGTGGTGGCTGCAGATCCACTCGCAGACACACTCCCGTATTGTGCTCATACTTTTCAACTGAAAGACTAGTATGTGAACCACTGACAACTACAACGGGCTAACTAATCATTTCGCAAGATCCGGATCTACTGTGAGCTTGCAATAAACCCAGGGACATTGATACAGATTGCATGGGTTTTCTCCGAGTACTCCCACATCCCAAAAACCAGCAAATAGGCTGGTTGAACACTTTAAATTGCGTGACTGGATGTTTGGTCGCTGGTCTTTTGGTCGCCGGTCTTTTAGTTGCCAGTCAAATGGTGACCGAGTTTACATTTGAAACCAGCCCTCAAAATTATATTCATAAGAGAGTTTAATATCTAAGAGAGAGAGAGTTTAATATCTAAGTACTGTTTACTATCCAAGTACTGTTTAATATCCAAGTACTGTTTAATATCCAAGTACTGTTTAATATCCAAGTACTGTTTAATATCCAAGTACTGTTTAATATCCAAGTACTGTTTAATATCCAAGTACTGTTTAATATCCAAGTACTGTTTAATATCCAAGTACTGTTTAATATTCAAGTACTGTTTAATATCCAAGTACTGTTTAATATCTAAGTACTGCTGAAACCAGCATTCAAAATTATATTCATGAGTTTAATATCTAAATATCTACTGTTTTTTAACAGTACTTAGATATTAAACTCTCTCTCATGAATATAATTTTGAGAGCTGGTTTTAACAGTAAACTCTCTGTCACCAATTGACCGGCGACCAAAAGATCGGCGACCAAACGTCCGAGCACCCTAAATTGCCCCTAGGTACGAATAGTTGTCTCCTCGTGCAATTGGCTGGCCATCGATTCAGGGTGTCGCCCACCTACTGCAAAAAGTTGGCTTACGAGGGGCTCCAGCACCCTCATGAGAATCGGCTGTACGGAAAAATGAATGAATGATTTTCAGTGACGAAATCCGTGATGCTTATATTTTGGTGAATGCTTCTTGCTTTTACAAAAATCCCGAAAATTCCATGCATGCTGTATAATCATTCACCTGGCTGTTTTACTTCAATGACTAACTTAAACTAATAAATGTAGTTTTTCCTTTTATGTCAAGAATTTTCCACCTGGCCGACCGAACACTATCACGACCTTTCATCACACAGTCTTGAGGGTGATAATGCAGGCTGGTGGCAGTGGTGGTGCGTCTTTGCACAACACGCCATTACGCCCGCCATCACGGCACATGTGAAGAAACTGTAGATGTTCTCGTGGCATGTGTTTTCACAGTCCCTCACCACATTGTCATTACATCTGCCTGGCCTGTGTCGTTTCTCCATTAAGGGCTGCAATTCATTAATGAACTTGATACTTGGTGTTTCTATGTGCTTGTTTTTATTCATCCTGGGGATCGTGAGTCATCATTTTACAGGGGCGAGGACATTTTTTTGGAAAGGATGCCTCGCTAGTTCTGTGGAATTTCTGAGTGGAAAAAGGCTACAGTTAAAAGACGAAACAAGTTTGTGCTATCAAATTTTTCTCTTGAGCTAACATAGCGGTTTGGCCTCACAGGACTGGGGTCGAGGGTTCGATCATAAGGGCATGCGTGGGTTTTCTTCGGGTACTCCGGTTTCCTCCTACTTCCCAAAAAGGTTGAGCACTCTAAATTGCCTTTAAGTATTAGTGTGAGCGTTGTCCTTCTCTTTGTGCCCTGCAATCTGACGACAACTGATGAACTGTGTCCCGTAGCTGGGGCTCTTCATTGGCTGGGATAGGCTCCAGCACCCCCCGCCCCAACTATTCAGGGGTGGGTAAGCCAGGGGTGGGTTAACTTTTAGGCCCGTGGTCAGCACAAGATACGATACATATAAAAAAGTGCATCCGTTAACAGTACATATGCAAAATAAACAGAAAAAAATGACTATAGTATTAGCATACTCATCACTCATCATTAAAGTTAAAAGTATAAAGTACAAAGTAAAGTAAAAAGGAATGTATTAAGAACTATTACATTAAATTGGACAATGTCGACGGGCCGGATTAAAAAGCCTAAAGGGCCATATGTGGCCCGCGGGCCGTAGTTTGCTCATGCCTGGGCTAAGCAGTTCGGGAAATGAATGAATTATTGCTATTAAAATTGATCTCATTCGTGGCGTAATACTGAACAGTACTGGAATGGTTGAATTAAATAAAAGCACATAGAGGGTTTTAAAAGTCCAAATATTAAATAGACACCATAAAAACTGTGTTCCAACATCCAAGTTATTTATACCTATTCCGGCAGGTCTTGCAACCTATTAACCGCAATAAACCAGATATTACCGTGCATGCCTGTGATCATTCGTCTTTGTTCATTACAGCTTGTTGTGAAGGAACTTGCTCTCCCTGCCATTCTACAGCACCCTCATTTTTTCCTCACAAGTCAATGCAACAACAATAAAAAAATAAGCATGCATTTTGGTCCACTGAACAATTGACCATGAGAGGATAATTATCTTCCTAAAAACTATCTAACCCATGAACAATCTGTAAACTGGTAAAATGGTTACGCCTTGTGTTTGTATATCCCGCGTGGCGTCTGCAGTTGACTCCAATAAAGCTGTAAAAAAGGGCCATTTTTTATGTTTGGGGTATAAAATACCCTTGGAGGTTCTTGTGTGCTTTCCTGCGGGGGAAAAGGCCGCCTAACTACCTTCAGCTTGTCTGGCTCCTCCTTTGCGGGGCCTCTTCATCCTCTACCGCCCCTTCTTCTTCTTCTTTTTCTAGCACACACACATACACACACACATTCCAAGGCACTGGGCTGAGACGGTATGTGAACAAAGCTTGGAGAGACAGACAGAGTGAGAGAGTGAGAGAGAGAGAGGTAGAGAGAGGTAGGCCTCCATTTTTAGTGATGACTGCAGGAAAGCGCTCGCTGATGCCAGCTCTTCTCACAATGACTCCCCCCCCCCCCATATACACACACACACACATACACACAAAGTGAGGCTATACATCTTTCTGCTACATGACTGTATATACAGACTCAGATGACAAAGCCTCCATGTTGCGGCATTTATTCTATGGAGAAGATGCTCTTTCTTCAAGATATCATCAGTACCATGCAAAGATAGATATGTTTTTTTAGTTCACAAGTACATCAAGAAAAGAAGTGTACTTTGTGCCCAGGTGCAATGCCATGTTGTGTATGTCGTCGGTCGGTATAGGCAAAAAATCATTGTTCTGTTTTTCTCACTTTTTAAAGGTGATAGACAGCGACACTTTTACATCTATGAATGGTATATTTGCGGGTGATAATGAAGAAATTAGCTCATTTGGCAGCCTGAGATGAAGTGATATCGTTGTAGTCATTGTAAAAGCATTCATCTTGGAGGTGGCAGTATAAGGGGATGTAGCTCAGTGGTAGAGCGCATGCTTCGCATGTATGAGGTCCTGGGTTCAATCCCCAGCATCTCCATTTGCTTCAACTAGTGAGTTGCTTTTAAGGATAACATGGCTAGCAGGGGTAAGCTTGTGAAATTTATGTGGGTTTCTTAATGGGTGCCGCTTATCCTTACAAAGATCGCACGGGGTGCACGTTTTTGGAATGTGGGGGGAAACCGGAGTACCCACGGAAAACCCATACAAGCCCAAGAGAGAACATGCAAACTCCATACAATGAGAACCAACCAGGCATCGAACCCTCGACCCTAGAACTGTGTAGCCAACCCACACATCACTCAATCCCCCTATCCTAAATTAATGTATACATTTTTTTAAATCCTAATTCATGCACAAAAGAATGAAACAAAATATTCTCCATGAACATAGTTCTAATAAATTCATGATTTGGAATCTTTAAGCAATCAACTTTCATCTGAAGGTCAGTCATAATAAATCTTATCGATTCCTTTGAATTCTTAAAAGAAAAAACCTGTGTATTTTCCACTTAATATCTGTTGCCCTGTCGAAAATAATCAAGACCTGCATAGGTGCCAATATGTGTTTCATTAGTGAAGCCCTTTAACTCATTTGCTGAGTTTAACAGCAATAAATGAGAATTCCCTCAACTGGAATATCCAGTAAAATCCTCATGTCTACACAAAATAGCAACTCGTCACTTGTATGTTGTCCTTTTTGTTTTCCCCAATGTGGAAATATGCCATACGCTCAAACAGCAAACCCTGACAAGACACAAGGAAGCGCAACAGATCCAGTTTACGAGTTGAAGCCGGCTCCCTGGGCCGCCATATTCATCATGTCGCTGGCAGAGTTCTTTCATGTAAAACGGTCAGTAAAAGCTTCTCTCCGGCGTACACATGTCGGCATAAATCATTTGCTCCTGACAGCCTGTATCTCTTTATTGCTACCTGAAACAACAGGGCCCCTTTGCAGCTAGTTTCTTCAAGAAGCACTGTGCTCACATATAAGTTTGCAAATGTTCCTCTAAGAACAATTAAAAAAAGGTATCGCCTCAGTCATTCAATGCTAACTCTGCTTACGAGATGAATTGGTTCCAGAAGGAGTTTTGGAACTAGGATTTTTCGTAAATTTACAAATTTTGTATGAAATATGTGTGCAAATGTATGTATGTAAATGTGGAGCAAAAAAAAAAAAAAGATAAGAAAATTGTTCACTAAGACATGGAAAGGAATAAGAACTGTAAAGAAATGTTCCAATGGAGTGGAATTGCGAGTGGTAGCTGAGTAAACATACCGACATATAATGACAATAAAAGTGTTCAATTCAATGTAAACACAAAACTTTGCAACTTTAAACTATGTTAAGCACACTCACAAAAAAACTGAGCATAGCTGATCAACCATTGTCTCAGAAAAAGATGAAAAAGTGGAGCTTTAGGTTATACCGACGTATATTTGCCGTTACTTCACCTAAAAGTTTTCCCGTTAAGGCTTATCGTAACCTAAATATTTCCTATGTACAAGCATTCATAAATGTGCGTATCACTATATATATTTTGGCTTTTTAAAAGTCACAAAGACGATTTAGCCCTTTCCAATTTTTTTGTTTAGTTTTGGTTAGCCTCCCAGCCATTTGTAAGTTTATTTCAAGAACAACTGACACTACAAATATTTCCGCCCAAAAACAAGTATTTCACACAATTTTGGAAGACATATCTACTAGCACGCCACCCCCCCCCCCTTTGTCTGATTTGTTATTAAAAGACAAATCTCCTTCATCTAATATTGTTTTTCTTGCCTAATTTCATTTCTCTTTCTCTTATTGTCCTGTTCATGCTTTTCGTTTGAGCGTGACGTTTTATCTGGACTGTTTTGTTACAAGCGCAGGCAGGCAGCCCTTCAGCGTCCAAATGGGGTCATCTGGTCCCCCCGTCATCCCTCATAATTCTCATATCAGCCCGCTTTCAAACTTCATATCCATATTCCATCCCCATATCAAGGAGGCTTTAATTGCAGGGGAAATTGCTGCTTGAAATTAATATTGCACCAACAGTTGGAGTCATTAAATTAAAGGGAAATGATACTTCTTTGTAATAATTGTTTTATTACCTTAGCGTACAAATACCTTGTAGGCGAGTTGGAATGTGTTTGTGTAATCCTGCAAACTCAAATTTACACTATGCAAAAAATAAAAAAATGGGATAAGCTCAATATTAATTGCAATTTTTAATGTTTTAGGACATGGTGACAAAGTGGCGTTCGGGGGGCCAGATACGGCCCAGCAACTCACTTAATGTGGTCCACGAAAATCAATTGGGTGTTAACTTTATGTTTTATGAACGTTAGCTGAATGAAGAATATTTACTGTTTTGCGCTTTTAAAAAAAATGAAATAGAAATTCAATATTTTTCAACCAAAAAAATATATATTTCTTTTTTCAGCTTGTTTTTTAGTCAAACACTTGTCCCCATTTGTTATATTTAGAATTTCTACAGTTTTTCCTTTTTAAAAAACAAAATTGTAAAATATAAAAAAGAGTTAATGTTCTCTATATAATGTTTTATTTTAAAAATAAAGTAAAAAAAGAGAATATTTCCTATTAAAAGGCTCAAAAAGAATATTTGGCCAAATCTTAATGTTCTTAATGATCACATGACTATAAGAAAAGTTGTCAATTCATTCATTGAATAACTTAAGTTTGTTTGTTTTCAACTTTTTTTCCAAGTCATTAACAAATGCATGTGTTGTATTTAGGAATCGATAAAAGTTAGACAATTGAATGATAACGAAATTGACCAAGACAGCATATTTAAAAGATGTTGATCTTAATCGACCCTTTTTTAAGCAATCAATAAATTGTACGACACTGATGCATGATTCCAACCCCACCACTTATGTAAGCCCACCTCTGACACACTTCTCCACTACTTCCCATCTGGTTCCCTGACTCCATCTCTTCTTTCTTCTCCTCCTTTTTATTCACCCGGCGAACACGCGTTCTTCCTCCTGTGCTCATAATGGAGATCATATGTTGAAGGCGGCGCACTGAAACCCAACACGGGACGTCCACTTCAAATAAAAACTGCTGTCAGCAATGAGGGACTGAAATCGGATCCGTGCAGGCCTGGCCGACACGCCGTTAAAATGGAAGCCCGAGAGGAGAACGGCGGGCCTGCAGACGGACCACACCTCGGCCAGAGGCATTCCATTCCTCTTCCAAAAAGCATGACATTTCTCAAGCAAATTTGCTGAGGTGTGACGACTCTGAATATTTATATATATATTTTTATAATCCTGTCTACAGAACACAGTCGCTTCTACGTTGTTGAGCAAAAACGTCAAAAATCTGCTGTATGTTGTGAAAAAACTAGGAATAAAACCCTCTCTACTCAGCAAAACCTTGCCAAATCCTTTTCCGTGCTTTAAAATATTTGTTTAGTGTTGCTAGATGTTGCTGTTTTGGGTAGCAACAGAGTTGACACAAGCTCAGCAGTTGACCTTTTAATATCTATGTGAACTCATCTTTAGTATCACATGGGGAACTGGTTTATGCATCGAGTGTCCACACTAATTCACTCTAGAGCAGAGGTTGGGGACAGTTTTGACGAAGAGAGCCATAAACAATTCATATTTTCCAATGTTATTCCTTGTGAGCCATACTACGAATTTAAAAGTTAAAATACTTACATGTAAACGAGTCTTTTCAATTTTTTTTGTAATGTCACCACTTTTAAAATGGAAAAAAATGAATATTTTTAAAGATTCTTATGCTGTTGCCAATCAATTCCTAGGAGGTGCTGGAGCCAATCCCAGCTAACTATGGACACACCCTGAATGGCTTGCCAGCCAATTGCAGGTCACAAGGAGACGGATAACCATTCCTGCTCAAGCTTAAACTGTTAAACCAGCGTTGCATGCACGTTTTGGTGATGTGGGAGTACCCAAAGAAAAGCCACGCAACCCCGAGAAGAAAATGCAGTCTCCACCCAAGGAATAAACCCTCAATCCCACAACTCAGAGTCCAATTCGCTAACCAAACAGTGAATCTAAGTGATAAAGATGCTCTTCCTGTGTGGTTTGGCACATACATTGTCCGCAGCCCACCCGGTGTATCAGATGGCAACATCACCATTTCTCAGCACGCTACAGAGATAGAGCTGCCCTTCCTCTGATGGATATCCCCAGCAAGAGCGGGAAGATGGATGGAGTGGACGCCCGCCACGCCGGAGGAAGTCGCAACGTCCTGGTTTTCGTCAAGTCGTCGAGGGATCAGATGTTATCGAGCCGGGAGGTGTCGGCGACGCTGGGCTCAGCGCCGCGTGCCGCGGATAGTTTACGTAAAGGATAAACTGTGACCCGAGGACATAATCCGCCAGCGGGCCGAGCGGTAGCGCCGTGGATTACCGCGGGTTAACTCTAGCCTCTACTCTTGCCGGCCACCTCAAGAGGAGCCTAATTGAGCTAAATCTCGTTATTTACAGCCAACTACGCCAGTGTCTTTAAACAGATCGCACAGGAGCCAAACACTCACTCGCACGATGAGGTCACAACTCTGTGCCAATTCCTGCAAGTAAGCGGCCTGGAGGGCAGTACTAAGCAACCAGGTGGCCTTTACAGTGAAAACACACATGAAATGCCACAGCTGTAACGAAAACATGTCTTTTGCTCTTATCTCAAGACAAAATATGAGCTAAGAGACTGCTTTTACAATTAGGCCTCTACTTACAAATGCCTCTACTTACAAATGCCTCTACTTACAGATGCATCTACTTACAGATGCCTCTACTTACAAATGCCTCTACTTACAAATGCCTCTACTTACAAATGCCTCTACTTACAAATGCCTCTAGGTACAAAATGTTATGAAAGATTTTTATATGCAAATGAGTGCCTCCAAAAATATTCAAGTTACAAAATCCCCCAAAAATCGGTTGTTTTTAAAATATTGTCATGGATGCACTGATTCTCACTTTAGAAACTCGCTACATTCTACTAGGCTCTATTTGGTTGTCTCACAACAACCAACATCCATGTTTCAAGATTCTCTCTTACATACCTGTCAACCTCAACTAAATGTTTCCCTTATTAATGATTTCTATTCAGTGATAAAAACTGTACGAATGCAATGCAGTACATATTTACACATAAACACACATTCATTTTCTGCACCACTTCATCCTCAGTATGTCTAAAATATACTACAGAGATCATCAGGTCAAGGGGAATGTGCGTGTGCATATCATGTCCTGTACTAAATGCTCCCCTTATTAATGATTGCAATTCCCCTTATTAAGCAATAAAAAAAAAACATACAATGTGCAACGTAGCACATATTTTCACACACACACATATGGGGCACCCGTGAAAGTGGAAAATGTACTACAAAGTGGACGGCTTTTTGACGTCATAGGGAAAATGTGCGTGCAGGTATCATGCTTCAACACTGCTAGATTTTTTATGCTTTTTACTCATTTTAAAATATTAATAAATAATTTTCTTATCATTTTCTATAACATTGGAACACTTTACCAACTTAAAAGGGTTTAGTTGGTAGTTGTGTGAGGACCATGGAACAAATGAGAGAATTTACATGTAAAGTACTACTCTACTTACGAAATTTTCAAGTTACTTAAAAAATGAACTTCAATACATTTGATGGCTATAGATATTGAGTAATCAGATATGAACCCAGGAGTTGTTGGTTTAATTCCCTATGCTGGTGACCTTGTTTAAGTGTCCTTGAGCAAGATAATGTACCTCATGTTGCTCCTGATCCTGCGACATCAGGAGGCAAATGATGATATTGTGTCAAAGAGCTTGGAGTGCCTTGAAGGGGAAAAAGGCGCTCGCTCTACCTCTCCATTGACTATATACTTGCATTAAGATTTATTTCGAACATTGGTGCCAAGGTTACACATTCAAAAGAATATTTTCTACCTTCCAGTACAAAATAAAATACCAGCATGTATCTTTAAACTCTGCAAAATAGCGCCCAGACAAAAACTTGCAGCCTCATCTGGGTCTTACTTCTATCATGAACAGTATTCACATTTCACATTCTGTATTAATAAATGATTAAACGCTTACATTAACTATTTACATTTCATATTTTAACCTGTTTTCATGGGCACATATTGAAATTGCAAGTGTTTTATACACCAAAAATTATACAGCAGGAACAAAGTAAAGCTTAACTAGCCACACATACACAACTTACCTTCAGTAAATAATATATTGATGTACACTGTTTCTGCTACCTTAGCAATTAACCACAAGGGCTTGTCTTATCCTAATCATTAATTAGCATAATATTTACACAAAATCAATGGCATAAACCATGTAATAATATGGAATACTTCTAGAACTCTGATTGTTTATAATGATTTCTTAAACAAGACAGTTTGGCTAATTAACATAAACATATTACAAAACAATTTAGCATTGGGGTTTAATTTAGAAAATAAATTGCTTACCAGAGCTTGACTTGATGTTGACTGGACGACCAAATATCTTCAGTTGATCATAAATGTACATTTCTTTGTCCTAACAAGTATAGAATTAGTTAGACATCAATGTAAATGAGATAATAATTGTTTTATATAATTTTTTAACCATATTTCATCATTCACAAGCCTCAAAATGTGCCATGGTAGAGCAGTTTGCCACCAGATGGCAGTATTTACTCCCAAATCAATAAAATAAAATACAGCACTTTCAAAACAAACCATTCCAACGCAACTTTAAATCGTTTCATTTTTAATTTGTGTCAATTCTTTCCACAAATGAAATCGACAATTTATGATGTCAAACTACGTTTGTGGGAAAAACAACAACAACAAAAATACTCCAATTTATTTGACTCCTGTCCTTAATAAAGAAGTCTGCTGTTGTGAATTATCCATGCGCATCCCGTTTTAATTAAGTCGCTTGTTTAATAAAAGCGACAGTCCAAATGTCGTAATTGCAAGTTTATACAATGTTACCATTCAAAGTCATATCCATGTATTTATAGTTCCGTTGACATTCATTGTACACAAGTATAATATCCACCAAGAAGTACGGCCCGTGTTTTTAATCAAGGTGTCAACATATTTCATCGCACAATAAAGTTTACGAGCCAGTTCAGGCATCTAAAAAAAGGGAAAGGATGTTGCTCATCTGCTACGAAACACCACCCACTACAAAACAAAAAAAAATGAGGAAAAATGACACGCAAAAACTATTAGCTCAGCGCACAGCGCGTTAATCAGACGCAGGAGCTTAATTACGCGTTGGCACAACGCATGGAACGCACTTAAGCGGAAGCCTCCGAGCATGAGGGAGATTTTTGGAGTACGTTCAAGAGAAATCAGAAGCTGTTTGTTTACAACAATCATTACATTGTCGAACATACGTCATTTCATTGGCCGCCATACATCATGGAAGTCTTAAATTTCACTCAGAAATTGTGTCATTAAACATCTTCGACTATCAAAAGAGTCGTGATTGATTCATGTTTAAACCTGAGCCCTTTTTTGTCATTGTGGCAGTATCATTTTCATGTTAACCAGCAATATTGTCATTCTATGACAACTATTACCGTTACTGAAGTACGAAAACTAGTCGAGTCCACCGCATGCATTTGTAGCACCACCCGAATGGCAAGTTGAGATCTGATTTGGACTGTCAACGATTTCTTTTTCGAAGGCGATAAATAGGTTTAAATTATTTTAACATTGCAAATCTGTGGAAAAGTCTTTGTTTGCAAAAACTGTCCCTCATTGTGTTTTTCGACCGAATATACTCAGTCCGCCACAATGCATTGTGTACAATAGACATAATGGATTAGGGAACTTGATTATTTTAGTAAATAGACCAGTATCATATGGTCTTAAAAGAAATACTAAAGGGAATTTGGAATTGGATATATTTACAAAGACAGTAAGGAAATTAATAACTGTTTAGGCTCCATTTTTTTATTTTCATTGCTGATGTTTTATAGGAGAATCTTTTACAAAAAGCGATTTTTTTCACACTTTGCTGTTTCTTTCTTATATGAGAAAATGCAAATATTTTGGGGGGTTTTACAGCCCCTTTATTTTTTTTAATTACATTTTAATATTTCTTAATACATTCGTTTTTACTTTACTTTGTACTTTATACTTTGTACTTTAAGGATGAGCGATGAGTATGTTAATACTTTAGCCCTTTTTTTCTGTTTATGTTTCATATGTACTGTTAACGGATGCACTTTTTTATGTGTATCGTATCTTGTGCTGACCCGGCCCATCTGTCAAATTTTTAAAGACAATGTGGCCCCTGGGCCCAAAAGTTTGCCCACGCTTGTTCTAGGGTGATATGTACGTATTTTTAGGCGGACAGATGACAGTACTTGATGTAATATTCTTTTATGTCATTTGCAAAGTCAACATAGACTGAACATGAGGCCCGTAATATTCAGCCTCATCTGACATTGGCTCTTTTGTGTCCGTCATGTGTTGTTGTGTCAAAAGTTACTCGATTAAATGTAGCATAATACTACCAACAGCTGAATACCATCCGCAGTTATTTACAAAACTCAAATTACTTAGCTACCGTTTAACTCCTAAAGTTTGCAAATTAAAGCATTGGGGGGGCTGACAAACTGGATTGGAAGCAAGAATATGCTGTTAATTTCGATTGCTTCCGCTGTGTATGTGCAATTAAATACCAAAATGGTGTGGTCAATTTTCACATTTAATGGCAACCTATTGCAAATAACAGTATAAATCG
Organism: Stigmatopora nigra; assembly: GCF_051989575.1. Taxonomy (NCBI): domain Eukaryota; kingdom Metazoa; phylum Chordata; class Actinopteri; order Syngnathiformes; family Syngnathidae; genus Stigmatopora; species Stigmatopora nigra. Next base: position 5,204,198 of record NC_135512.1, read on the forward strand.
ATTCTGCTATAGTACCACCTCCTCGTCTTGTTTTGACAATAACGTGTGTGTGTGAGGGGGGGGTCAGGAAGCTGAAATTTATTGGATTTAACTGTTTTGCTCGGCACACCATTGGATAATTCCCCCTTATCGGCCCAGAAGCTGTAGTTATTTACTTGAAAATGGACTAATTTCTTATTCCAGCAGAGGGAGGACCGGCCGCTGACTTGAACAGCTGCTTCATGACCCAAAAAACTGTCAGTCTTTCCCTGGAATAAATTGTGGACCGTACCACAGAAAAGCAAGGGAGTGAGCGTCACCCAGCACGGCCATTAGACCTCGTCAGAATACGTTTTAAGGGAATATATTGGATTTATATAATGTAAGCGAGCTAAATAATACAATATAAATGTGAAATTGACTGATTTTTTGTCTTTAAAGAGCTGATTTTTGTTATTTCTTTCTGGAGTTCTCCCCCATCTCTTGTGTGGCACCTTGGTTTAAGCTCATAGTAGAATCAATTCACAGAGAGGGCAGCTTGAAACCGACCGCTCACGCCGGAGCGAGTGGCGGAGCGAGTGGCGTGTTTGGCGGGCTCCGACTTTAACAGTCCGGCTAGCATCCGGGCTGTACGTGTGTGTGTATGTGTGTGTGTGTGTGTGTGTGTGTGTGTGTGTGTGTATACACGTCTGTCCAAGAGCGTGGAACGACTACAGAGTGTGTTTGCGTGTGTGTGTGCGTGTGTGTGTTGGGGGATTTAAAGATGACTGGCCCTTTTGGACTTGTTGTGGATGTTTTTTGGTGGTTGCAGATTTATGACAGTTAAAGTTCCACGCGTGTCGGAGGTGTGAGATGTCCCCCCCTTAAACATGTCAATTGGACACTTGTCTGCGTGACTCTGCAAACCCTGGAGTGTGTGTGAGTGTGTGTGTGTGTATGGGGGGGGCAATTTGTACACCCAATATTTGCCACGTGCATTAGCATAATGATGAGCAGCGAACATGTCAATGCATTTAAAGGGCCTGTCGCCATTTAAATATGTCCATTCTCATTTATTTGGTCGCAAATTTGAATGGGCTGCCAGAATTAATTAATGTATTAACAGCTTTTTTGATGGTGCTAAATTTCGGAGATTCAGATTTAAGTAAAAATCTTCTGCAATTATTAATGTAAAAAGGGGAAACAGAAAATATTCTCTATAGATCTATAATCTTTTAATTTTAAATCCTAAAATAGAAAGTCGGCGCTCATCATTTACTTTTCCGGGCCGCACAAAATGATGCGGTGGGCCAAATTTGGCCCACGAACCGCCACTTTGACACCAGTGGCCTAAACCCAGTGTGGGTTTAAAGGCCACAACATGAGGTACACCCACGCCAATGTTAACTCGTTACTTGTCAATAACAATGGCTGAATTAATTGAAGCTGGGAAGACTGGCTCGCATAATCACTGTCAGCTCTCCCAGTTAGAATGAATTTGACGTCTAGTGCTGCCAAGGGCCGCCGCCAAGTTATACATTGAAAAGCCGTACTCCCTTTAACCCGATTTGATTGCATAGTAATAAGCAATATCATGCTTAATGTTACTATTCGTTAGAATTCCAGGTGAGTTCAAGTGCAGGTTGCAGATAAGAGTCGCACACTCACAGGCAGAAGCAATCATATTGGAACAGGAAGAATAAGAGTGATGATAAATAATCCTCATGATGTCAAAACTGTGTGCACAGCGCCCCCTCTGGGTGCTCAGACACGGTGCAGCAATGCACTGTTGTGTACATTAACCATTTAATTAGTCGTGGAAAAATAATGGTTGAACAACCTGTAGTTTATCTTATAATCAAATAGTTGACCTCATTTAAAGGCACTTTCACAGATTATACACACTAATTAAATGATCATTTATTTTTGAATGGTCTTTGATAATATTCAGTCAAGACTCTCACAGACCTAGTGAAATTATACAAAAAAATATAATTGCGATAAAATAGTATAGTACTACGACATTATTTATTTGTCACTATAATTTTTGGAATATTTTGACATATTTTAAACCCATGTTTGATAAGTGGTAAAGTGTTTACACTTTCTATCCTTTCTTTCTTAATCCAAAAAAATGTGGAAAACTTATTTAATGAAGACTTTTTGAAATGTAAATATGTATCATACTGATAAGTGCAGAAATTCCACTTAAAACTTACCTTTGTGAAAGATCACGACATTACGAATCTTTGCTGACGCCCTGTGGACGTGACGAGTATTGCACCTAAAGCCCACTCACCGATTTTTACACAGTAATTCAATGATACAATGATCCGGTCAGTGTTAAAAAATAAAAGACTCGTATAATTAAATAAGTATTGAAACTGTACCAAAATATAACAAAATTATTTTTATATTATTAGGATGCACTGACGTAAATCCTACAGAAATACATACCAGGTATACATCATTTCATGCAGTAACCCCCCCCCCCCAAAAAAAATATTGATATTCATGTCAAAACAGTATATTCACATCATGAAAAAGAGTTTCCACACGTCATCTGTCTGATGAAATTATATAAATAAATCAAAATGCAAAGAAAATTAGCGATCACAAAAGTAGTGCAATCAATGATCAATTATTACTCAAAACAGACATGCAAAGTGCACATCAAACTTTAGCCAAACTGCGACTAAACATTTTAGCAAGTGATTTAGCTCAACAAATTAACTGGATGGCAGCATTTAGTCACATTTTTACAAACATTTGTGTAGGAGCCATTAACAAACAGGTGGCTTACCTTCAAAAATACAGTTGATCAGGAGATAGAATGGGGCCGAAAGGGGGGTTGAAAAGTCAAACTACGGCAACGGTCGAGGAACATAATGCATACATTTGTTTGGGGATCATTAAATAATAAAAAATACACTACAAAACTAACCATTGGCAACTGGTGTAAAAACTAGGTCGCTACTTTTGATAACATTTGAATCAGTTTTCTTAAAAGTAAAAATATTTAAAAGGCCAGCAGGGGGCGTATGCCTCATTCATTTATTCATTTTCTGTGCCAGTTATACACTTAAGGGTCACGGGGGGTGCTGGGGCCTATCCCAGCTAACAAGGAAACATACTTCAATTGACTATTTAAGGTTTGAATTCAAACACTTCACTTTGATTGGCCTTTAGTGAATGGCCATATTTTTTTCCTATTTTTTAACATCTTATCCTCACAAGGGTCACAGAGGGTGCTGGAGCCTATCCTAGGTAACAATGACACAGACTTGATTTGACTATTTAAAGTTTAAATTCAAACACTTCAATCTAATTGACCATTAGTGAATAGCCATAATTTTATTTTTTTCATTTTCCGTGCTGCTTTTCCACACAAGGGTCGCGGAGGGTGCTGGAGTTTATCCCAGCTAACTCCGGGCAGCAGGCGGTGTCACAGGCCATAAATTCAGATTAAAGATTTAGATTTTCTGAGCGGGCAATACATTATTCTAATAACATTGCTACTTTTATGTTGACGTTCCAAGAACAAATTAAGTAAATGATACAAGTCATTGTTATTGTTGATGAAAAGATTTTATTCATTGTTGCAAATATTGAAAATGAACCGATTGAATGGTTCCATTTGTAGTAAATGATACATTTTCAATTGATGATGGGTGGAATGACTTTTGCTATTGTTTTCCTTTCAAAGTCCTTCTGCCAATGGTTCTTATTATAATGCACTTTCTAAGCATTTTTAGGCTAAATAAGAGCACAAAAAAAGTTGAGCTTACCTATAAGGGATGCACGGCAATTGGGGATTCAACTATGGAAGCTTGACTGGGCATGCAGGCTTCTTTTGGGGCATTCCGAGAGCGCTATGGGATAGTAAACTTGTATTTTTAAAGCAAATTTTACTGCGTTCCATACATACAAATATTTGAATTGGATCCGCCGTGTGCTACTGGCTGGGATAAAAGAAAATTGTGATAGCACACGGGCACACATACTTTACTACAAACTGTACTCTAAGTAATAATGGCAATATTTACATCATCGGAAGTCAAGTTATTATACAAGATTTTTTGAGGAATATTAGGGCCACGCTGACAAGAAAAGGACCAATCGTGGAGTGGTAATGTTAGGAAAATAAAGGAAAATAAAAAATAAATTAAAAATGTTGCAATTCTCACAAAAGTAAAGCAGATTAAAAAAAACATAAAAAGAAACTTGCCTAACTTCCAACACATCAGAAAGAAACTGCAAAAATGTATATTAATACTTATTTTCAAGATTTCAAAGTAAAACTCTCATTTTTTCCGCCAATAAAATGTAATTTAAAAAGAAAAATCAGACTTTTCTTCCTAAAATTGAGAACATCAACCAATGGTTATTTTTGGATCCAAACAATAATGAGATCCTAATAATTTAAGTGGCACACCTAATATTAATATTAATAATAATAACAATTATATTTCTTTAAAAAAAAATCCTGAATTTTTTCAACCCAAATAGAAAATTACTTTAAAGTACTCTGGTAGTACACCATGATTTTCTTTTCAGCATGGCCCTAAAAGTCCCTGTTAAATAATCCTCTATGTCTAGGTTACAATGTACGTACATATGTCGGTATATCACAGGCAACCTTTCTGCTCTTTCCCTTGGCCGAATTCGTGTCTCCTCCGACGCCCCTGACCTCCGACCTTTGACGCGATTGCCTCGTGAATTTACAAAATAGCCATGAAATGACTCTGAGGGCGCTTTGCTTCATTCAAAATAATAGTTTAAACAAAAAAGAAGGAGAAGAAATCCAGTGAGCGAGTGAAGGGAATCCCTGTCATCTTCTAAACGCGCGTCTTGTCAAGGTCCACCTTGACGGGGAGGGGTCCGGCCTCCCGGTCGTCGTGGGCGACCGCTCGCTTGACGCCGACGGCCAGCAGCGGGCTCAGCTGGAAGGGGTTGACCTTGACCTCCGTGTCGTCCAGGAATTCTTTGTCGCCGTTGATGCTCAGCTAGTCACAAAAAGTCATGAAACGCTCTTTCGGGTAAAAGTCAGTTAAAACCAGGTTTGCCGATTCCTGAATGCCTGCCATTGACGGTGATGGGTCAATTTGGTGCTCGGACATTTGGTCCCCGGTCTTTTGGTCGCGGGTTAAATGGTGACAGAGAGTTTACTGTTGAAGCCAGCTTTCAAAATTATTTTCATGAGAAGGAGTTTAACATCTAAGAGAGAGAGTTTAATATCTAAGTACTGTTTAATATCTAAGTACTGTTTAATATCTAAGTACTGTTTAATATCTAAGTACTGTTTAATATCTAAGTACTGTTTAATATCCAAGTACTGTTTAATATCCAAGTACTGTTTAATATCCAAGTACTGTTCGATATCCAAGTCCTGTTCGATATCCAAGAACTGTTTGATATCTAAGTACTGTTTAATATCTAAATACTGTTTAAAATCTAAGTACTGTTTAAAATCTAAGTACTGTTGAATATCTAAGTACTGTTTAATATCTAAGTACTGTTTAATCTCTATGTACTGTTTAATATCCAAGTACTGTTTAATATCCAAGTACTGTTTAATATCCAAGTACTGTTTAATATCTAAGTACAGTTTAATATCCAAGTACTGTTTAATATCCAAGTACTGTTTAATATCCAAGTACTCTTTAATATCTAAGTACTCTTTAATATCTAAGTACTCTTTAATATCTAAGTACTCTTTAATATCTAAGTACTCTTTAATATCTAAGTACTGTTTAATATCTAAGTACTGTTTAATATCTAAGTAGATTTGACCGGCAACCAAAAGACCAGCGACCAAACGGTGCCAAAATGTGATGGTACCTGCGTCTTGACGCGCTGGTCGGGCGCCGTGACCAAGCTGGCGCAGCTGAGCCATAACATGACCATGATGGACAGGAAGAGGCACGCCGCCAAAATCCAGCGTGGCAGACCCGAACGCCTGATGAGTGGCATGTATGAATACGTGATGGCGAACACGCCCAAAGCGCGTATCGGGAATCGGCGAGGGCTCACCGTGACATGCAGCCCAGGAAGTCGTGCTCGGCCCCGGCGGCGGCGTTTTCGTCGGCGTGCTGGACCTGATGTTTGCCTCTGTTTGCTGTTTTGGAGCCAGACTTCTCGCCACGGCTCCTCGTGCCTGGGAAAAAGTTGTTTTTTAAAAGAAAATAGATTTGGGAATTAGTTATGAAGTCATTTTTTTAAAATATGGAATGGTTAACATTTCAAGATGTATAGTCTTGTGAGTAAAGTTTCTTTTTCAGATATTATAAGAGATTCAAGGAAGATTTTGATGATGTTATTCACAACCATAACATTTTTTGCTGCTATTTTGTTGTAATATAATACTTCAGAAATAGAAATTTCAGTTTGGATTTTGCTATTCAAATGTTAAGAGAATTGAGTAATGAAAATACTACAAGAATAAGTTTGATTTTTTTTATACTATTATAAGAACAAAATCGATTTTCCTGATTACATTGGTAAAAATCACTTCATTTTTTTTTGGGGGGGGGGGTTAAACTATTTTGGAATTGAAGTCAGATATCAAGAAAGATTGAAAATATTGTGCATGATTTTATTTGTTTTTAGGTGCTTTTTACTAACTTCAATAGTTGAATAGTAATCAAAGTATTTTTGTACTAACCGTGAGGCTTCTGTGTATGCGAGTGGACTTGAGGCCAGGGGGTCTCAGCTACATCGGAGCGAGGGGCCTGCAGCTCGGGAAAAGAGTACTCCATCTCTGGCTGGCTCTGAGGAAGATGAAGATGACGAAGATAACACCAAATTCAGACAGTTGGATCAATTATTCTTGCATTTTTGCTTCAAATTTAAACTCAGTGATCATTCTAAAATGTTAGCTTGTGAAATTAAGTAAATTCGAATGAGTTTTAACACATACTTTGACTTATACTTCCAATCTATTTTGACTCTCCCGATCAAGATTTTCCACCGCCAAAGGCAGCGAAAGAAACAAACCCCTCTTTTGGGTTTCTAACCATATTTCAACTGCATTCAACATTATTTTGACAGAAAAAAACCAAACGCCCTCACCCATCCCTACAAATCTTTCACATAAGATCAGCGTTGCCCTCACATGCATTTTTTGGGTTTTTTTTTTCCCCGGAGGCCTCATTAAATTCAGATTTTTGTCTGGCCGCTGCCCTCGCCTCGAGGCCACAGTGGCAACGGCACACATAAAAACACACGTTTTGTCAAACGTCATAATAATCCTAACCCGTGGAGAGCTGGTTTTTGATATGGGCAATGTGGGCAACCGCCTAGGGCACCATCTATGTGGGGGGCACATAAGAGCCCTTAAAGATCCCCAATGATATTACCAGTTGTCTGGACTTTTATCCCTCATTTACACATCAGATTAGTGGTGGAGTTTGCAGAGGGGGCGTGGTCTCCGTCTAGCTTTGGAAAAATTTCACTGCATCTTGTCTAAAGTAGTGCATCATCCAGAAGACATCTTTTTTCATCATTTTTTATTTATTTATATGTATTTTATGTTTTTGGGAGGTTCAAGGTTTGTGCAATTAAAATTGATGTTTATATGTTGTATAAATGTGTACTTCTACTCTTCTATGGAGTCAAAATGTGTTTTTCTTTGCTGAAATTATACTACAGTAATCCCTCAATTACTGTGGCCTCACAACATCACATTTTTTTGTTATTTTTTTAAATTTATTTATTTTTTAATAGGGGAATTTTTTTTATTACATTTTTTTCATAAAAACGTGAAAATTCACTCGCAAGTAGAGGACAGCGGAGTGGCTTCTGCTTGCGAATTTTAGCATGGTTTTTCACATTTTTATGAACTAGATCTCAGTAATAAAGTAAAAAAAATCAAAAAAATAAAAATATTACTATTATTATTATCTTTTTTAAATAAGGGTGACTACTTTTACGATTTTTCGTTTTTCGCTGGCCTGTCTGGTGTACATTAACCGCGATAATCGAGGGATAACTGTATATGAAAGAATACCTACATTTTGGTTTAGTTTTAAAATTAGCCAGGACCGCCTCGGTGCATAGGTTAAATGAGGTCAGTCCCACAAAAAGCAAACATTACATTGGAATCTCCAAGTGGACAACGAAAAAAAACCTTTGCGGCATCTCCGTATCCGACTTCTCCCACCAAAACATGTCATCAAATGTTCGTAAAGACAGCCGTCCTTTAATTACGCAGCCTATTTTCTTTGCTAACAACTACCGGGAACTTTTTATACCCCAGCTTAATTACAGTCAAATGTTTGTTGTCATTCCATGTAGATATATCCGCCGATAGAAAAAGAGGAGATTTCACGGCAGAAGAGGATTGGTCGCAGAGTGGAAAGGAAGTGGCGTGGCTTAAAATAACTTTTAACGAGCTGCGATTTTGTCGGAAAAAAACGCTGCGTCCTTGTTCGCTCAACCTTGAAAAACGTGCCGAATCCAAAATGAGGCGCTCGATAAAGTGCACTCCAAGTTGACTTTTACAATTTCTACAAACCTCGAGTGCCCCAATTTATAATAAAATTAAGCCATTTTGGTTGCATTTTGAATACGCCAACAAATGTATAGGTTAAAAAGTAATACCAGTCAGGATTTCAATGATTTTGAACGCTAAAATTCACTTTAGCATCTACAAAAATGTGAGTTTTGTTAGAAGGAGAGAAACTGGGAAAAATTAGGCTAGCTAAAATGCTACCCCGTGCTAGCATACGAGCTACGCTAATGTCCTAATGAGTTAAAAAGGCCATAAATGTCAATAGACTGAGTACCAAATTAAAAAGACATGACCAAAATCCAATTACCTGAAAAACCACCACCTTGCCGTCATCTGCCTGCAGGTAAAAAGTCCAGGTGGATGAGATGAAACTCTGGGCGGAGCTTACAATGTCATTGCACCAACTAGACAAGGCTTCCATGACAGACGGTGGCTTAGGGCGCAGGGTCATTGCTTTGAGCTACGGGGTATAATAATGGCCATTATTGCCTTTCTTCACGGGGGACCAAACATTTTTTCTCACCTTCCTCCTCTTGAGTTCGGGTTCGGACGGCTGGCTGGAGCAGCCGGTGCCACAAGCATCCTGCTCCACTAGTTTGACGTAAGCCTCCTGGCACGCTGTGGAAACACACCAGAGGATCAAGCAATCCAAGATGTAAAAATGCATCAATGAACAAAGATTTTTCAGGCGCGTATTGGTTTTTACACCCTGTAAATGCCACAAATGCGTAACTGAGATATGAAGTCCAAGCGAAAGCCACAGATGGAGACACTCACCTCCCTGACACTCATCCTTGCTGGTGTTGAAGCCGGCGTTGCCATTGACAAACTGGCAGATGGAGTAGAGGCGACAGCCGCGGTGGCAGGCGTTCATTATGGCATCCTATACCAAAGGAACGCAGTGTTAATACACTCTGTACATTAGGACTAGGAGGGGCAGCCGGCTATCATTTACTTCAAAAATATATGTTTGTTTTATTTTATTGTGTTTATTATACAATACATACAGGTCAATCTCGGCCAATTGCTCCCCTTATTAATGATCGCTATTCCACTTATTAAGCAATAATAACAATCCAATTAAAAGACCATTACAAACCATATCAGCCAATTTAAAGAAATTAGAAGTTGTAAGGGGCACAAAGTGACAAACAACCATCCCCACTCTCAATCATCATCTCAACGCCTCTAACGAATTTCCAAATCAAGCAGAGAAACAGCGCCCTCTGGCGGACATCACTATCCACCTCATAACAGCCTTGTCATCACCTCCGCTGCATTTCCGCGTTTACCGACAACAATAATTGACACGATGCTAATTAGAATATACACCCGTGAATGATTAACATTCTTCAAATGCTCAGAGTTGTGTTCCTGGTGGGCTTGCGAGCCCACCGCAGTATGCGAACGAAGGCCACTCCTGAGGGCGGATAATAAAAATAATTTAAAAAAATAAAAAACATCAAAATGCTGCAAACCCTTTTGTGCATCTATCTACCGGCCTCTCGGACACGCTACTACCCACAATGGTCGCCTTCTAACGGGGCGTAAGGACCAATTCCAAACACTAGCTCAATGTCATGCGGTCGGCTTGCATTTGGAATGAAATCTTACTTTTGCGGGGCCTTTGTTTTTGACGGCGAGCTGGCATTGCTTTTTGCAGTAGCTGATGTCGCCCAGCTGGTTGTCGAACACCTCCAGGGAGGACGTGGTGGTGGCGGCGATGGCGGCGGCTACGAAGGCCAGGAGCACCACAACCAGGGCCGGGGAGAGGCTCATGTTGGTGGCCGGAGCGGAGAGGCTGCTGAGCGGCGAGAAAGGGCGAGGAGGAAGAGGATGCTTGGTCCTGCTTTTTTCGGCTGCAGCTGATGCCTAATGCTGGATGGGAGTGACGTCACACACCCCCACCAAGTGCACATAATAACGCCCCCCACCCCACCATACTTGGGCTGCAGAATGGGGCTTCAAAAAATCTGCTAAGATGTAGGTGGACGGTAAATAAAATTAGAAATGTTGGGTAAATTTCAGTTTTTGTGTGTGTGTGTGTGTTTAACGTGTACTTTTAATGAAGCCTTTTCATCTGAAGTAATTCTAAGGTTAACATTTCAACTGCATATCTTACATTTTTACACTATTAAATGTATTCAAAGATAGACGATCAAGATTCATAAATATCTCTAAAAAAATGAATACAAAAAATCATTTATGGAATGTTGCCATCAGCTTTGTTAAAAGTGATGGTTTCAGATTTTACTGCAGTTTGTCATAAAAAAGATGATTGGCCAAGTACCATTTGTATTTTTTTGCAGAAAATATTCAAATAAAAACAGGAGTATACTACTGTTTTCCTTGTATGTGTCAAATTAAATTCATCCCACTGAGGTTATATCAACAGTGTGCATATTCCGGATAAAATGATACGCAAAAAAATCCATATATTGATGACATCACACAGTATTTGTACTGTAGTATTCTAATCAAAAACAAAATACGATAAGGTTAGGCTTTAAGGTGCACTTGAATGTATAGTGGAGCAAACAGTTGGTAGAGCAGGTTTGTGGTGGCGGATCACGGGTGAGCACTTGGTGGGCGACCCAGGAGACAAGCTGGTGCACCACAAAGCAGATGTCTCGGCCCCTTCTGTGGACGTGGGCACACCGTGACGTGGGTGCTAAATAGGCCGCATGTATTTTGGTTTTGGATGACATGAAAATCCATAAATGCTATTTACCAGGACTTTAGACTCCATTCAAAAATCTTATTTGATGCCTTGGAACTGGAAGAAAAATGCCATCTTGAAATAGGCAAATTTCCAACTTGAGAAATTGGACATGAAATTTTAAACAAGTAGTAAAAATAAAGTATTTAGCATATCATACTCAATTCTTAGAGGTCTGGTAATAGAGAAACATTTTCAACTAGTTGTGGACTACATTTAAAAAAAATGTTTAGAGGCACGACTAATGAATAATCGTTCCCTATAGCTATTTTTTGTTTTGAATTTGAGTATTTTAATGGATAAGTAAAATTTAGTGCAAAATATTAGGAAACCCTAATGATCTTTAATTCATGCCATTCATATTTAATGGTAAAAAAAGGAAAAAACAATAAGTGGACATCTTTCTATGAATAATTGCCATTTTAGGTGTCTAAAAAAATTCCAACATCGGCTGATTGAACACCAAGACATTTTGATGTACCTCTTCAAAAGGCTGATCTCTTTTAAAACCAATTGAAATGTCAGACTCAGTCAGGAATCACATCAGCAGGAGTGCAGAGTTGAGACCATCATTTCTGAATACCAATTAGAGCCTTGTTGAATTCTTTCTCCATTCATTTGTCATCTACAAAAAGGACAGTGCAAACAATTTACCGACCATCTTTATTTACCGACAGAGGTCTCCGCTAGCAGGGCAGGAATTCACACATTTGCAGAAGCGCGTCACTTGTTCCACACAATGAACGTCAACTGTTTATTTCTTTCAGAGCGATTATGCGAGGTGGTGGTGCGAGCCGCCGTGGGTGAGTTAACCAAAGCGGAGTGTGTAAACGGTAGCGCAGGTCGACGCTCCACTAAAAAACAATCTCCTAAGCTGAAGGGAGGGGCTTCAGGTGAACCCACCGGGCAAAAAAAACAAAACTTCTGAATAGCGCCAATTTGGTAACTGCATGCTTTTTCAGGCCCTCCCCATTTATGACCTAACGTTGCTCTACAAAAAGAAGCCTTGCTTAAAAGAGACGTCTCCTTTGCTGTAAAATAAAAAAGAAAGAAGCAATCCAAAAAAGAATGAATGAAAAGACTTTGAGCCTGTCTATGTTGAGAATACAGTGTGTATAAAATTCCAAAAGCATCCCAGTCCTAAAGCAGAACCAAAACCAAACTGCAAATGTCAACGAGCGGCGGCACGCACCACGCAGTAGACGTGCTCGACTATTTCTATTTTCCAAAGGCAGATTTTTAAAGCAGCAATTATAAAAAGAGTCTATCAATGGACAAGTGCATAACCTCTGAAAAAAATACTGTATGAAAGCATCCCTGCTACTTTGTTTCCAAGTACAAAAACCTCTACCAATAAGCTGCTCCCGAGTAGCAAGAAGTCCTTTTCTCTTTTTTTGTTGTCGTTTTTTTTGGTCTTAATTTCTTGTTTTTTTTCCATCGGTTTTGTTTTTATCGGGTAAAACGCAGTCCTCACATCGAGCGTCACAGTCCATGACAGTCTTCTCCGCCGTTTCACTTAGCTGAAGGATCCAGGAACATGCAAGCCTCGTAGTAGAGGTGCTCAAGAACTGGTGGGCGGGGGATTCCTGTAGCCCCTCCCCCAGAGTGTGGCTCTCAGGCCAACGCCGGGAAGGCCTCGGGATCGTCCACATTTGGCACCGAAACCATCGACTGCGGAGGAAAATGGCTCATTAGGAATTGGGGAAACGGCTCGTTAGGAATTGGAACACGCGGTTGCGACATTGCGGCGGTGTATCTCACCCTCTCGGACCTTCCACCACGTGGCGGCCTGGGGGTGTCGCCGGTGCGCTCGCCGGGCGGTGGCCCGCCGCGCCCACGTCCGCCCCGTCCACCGCCACCTCCGCGCGGCCCGCCGCGTCCGCGGCCGGGACGTCCCAGGTCTCCGAAGTTAATTTCCAGCTGGGACGTGATGTCATTGGCCGGCTTGCGAAAGTGATGCTCGTCATCAGTCTAATTTAGAAAGAAAAGAAAAAAAAGACGAGTCAGATGGTAAATATGGTTGATGTGACGTGAAAGCAAAATCTCACCTTGGACTCGAACACCTCAGAATCAATCAGCTCATCCTTTTTACCCTGAAAGATGGAACAAAGCACACTTGTTGGGAAAATTCCGCAGTGGTCGTTTAGCTGACAGGTTTTAACAGAAGGCACTCAAGCTTCTTGTGCCAGCCATATTCAATGATATTGTCACTATTTGCCGTGGGTCCATAAAAACTGTTCATTCTTCCCACGGCAAATTTAAAAAAAAATTTACTCCCCGGGACGACACTCTGTGTCAACGGTCTGGAAACATGAAAATTGAGCGCAAACAAACTCACTTGGGCCTTGGACTTGTGCAGCACGAATCCTTTGTTCCAGTCGGCCCCCTCGTTGGCTTTGCGGATGTTGAACTCCACTTTGGCGCGTTCCTTGTCCTGCATGGCCTTCCACTCGTCGAGGGTCATCTCTTTAGGGCCTTCCTCTTTCGCCTCTTCCACCTCATTCTCCCTTCAACAAAAACACGAGAGGCGCACCGTAAGAGCCCGTCCCGGCGCCCGCGGCGCTCGTCGGGCAGGCGTGCTCGGGAGGAGATCGACTTACTTGTTCTCAGAATCGGCGGGCGGGTGCTCCTCGCCCTCGGTGGGCTCTTCGGTCACGTTCGACTGGTCGAGTTCGCTGGGGAGGGAAAAGCGTTGTCATGATTTGCCAGTCAAATAGTTTGGGGAAAATGTTCCAAGTCATTTGTCAGGTTGATCATCTTATTGTAACTCACGTGATATCATCTTTGACTGTGCCCCAGTTGTGAGATCCACTTCCGCCACGCTTCTCTTCGCCTTTCAGACCACTGAGGAAAACAAAAAGATTTGAACATATTTATAAAATTCACAGAACACGGAATGGAATATGAAAAATTGTTTTACTCACGATCGATCGCTGCCACTATGCCTGTCAAATTCCCGTTTTCCTCTTGAGTCAAAGCCGTCACTGCGGCCCAGACCGCGTCCTCTTCCTCCGCGGAAGCCCCTGGTTCCGCCACCCCGGCCCCTATACGGCCGCTCGCCGATGGGCCTGAAGGGGGGAGACCGAGTGTGAACATTGACTGGCGCGAGGACGACTCGATCCGACCGAGAAGTGGAAACTCACTTCTCCACAGAGAATTCTCCTCCCTCGGGCTTGTCGCCGGGCTCGCCGGTCGGCCTCTCGAAGCGTCGGGGGGGCCGCCTGTCTACAGGCCGCCTGTCTGCGGGTGGGCGACCCTCTCCATGATAGCCGCCCTGGCGACCCTCTCCTTGATAGCCGCCCTGGCGACCCTCTCCCTGATAGCCGCCCTGGCGACCCTCTCCCTGATAGCCGCCCTGGCGACCCTCTCCTTGATAGCCGCCCTGGCGACCCTCGCCTTGATGGCCGCCCTGGCGACCCTCTCCTTGGTGGCCACCTTGGCGACCCTCTCCTTGTTGGCCGCCTTGTGGTCTGGGGCCTTCGCCTTCCGGCTTGCGGCCCGTTCTCTTCACGCCGGGACCTACGGTAAACAGCAGAGTGCCTTTTAAACCTTTAATTTTATAAAAAAAATAATTCTCGCGCATTTGGGCTTGCATTTTTCCTCTTATGAGATTCCGGACCAACATGTAATATGGCACCTATGCATTTAAACGTTTTGAGACCATACAGCTGTCTTTTAGGGGCTTCAGGGTATTACTCATTTTTCTTGGGTTATAATGACACTCGTCAGAATATTTGCCACCATGCCATTCGGTTTCAGGTTCTAATCACAGTCAGGCCTGGATGGGATTAATTCCCTCCACTGTCATTTCCATGGGACGAGTTGACACAATTGAATACGATTTTCCGCTAAAGATTAGAGCACCGCCAATCATTAGCTGAGGCAGCAGTGGGTGAATGGGTCGGAATGCGCACTGTCCCGGGTCTGAACCTCCTACTACCTGCCCGACCTGCATCCTGTGTGCTAACTAGGAGTGAGACAAAATGTCAATATGATCATTATGACACTTTCCATCCCAAAAGGATAGCAATATGCTATGAAAACCAATGTCTGGCTCAAGTTTTCCCCTAGATTAGCATCTTTGTCCGCCACTGGCGCCGCTATATGTCCAACTCATTTGGAATGGGACTGGTCTAGTGAATGTTGAAAAGTTGGCGAAATGTTGCTTTGCATATAGCACTAAAAATGTTCGTTCCTAGTTTGTGCGCAAAAGTGTGTGGAAAAAATGCACTGCCATTTTGAGATGGCTTGACTTTGATTTACTGACCCACATATTGCCATTGCCATAATCGTGAGCCTTGTGTTGCTAAAGGTAACAGAAGTTCTCACGCCCTTAGTGCTGACCGAAGACGGTTTTTCACGTCTTGGATCCTCGGCGGCACATGGCAGTTGTGCAGCGCGAGTCCTGGCCTGACAACATGGTGGAGACATTGCTTCAGTCCTCCCGTATACCGAAAATAGAAGCATCCAGCAGCTGGGTGCAGCACACATGGAGCACCTGTCTCATCTTCTCTTGAGCAAGTAGAGCACTTGACCTCACACTTTATACACACAGGCTGATCGTGTCCAACTGCGAGCAAGCAGGCATATTCAACACATTTTGAAATATAGAATAGAAATAGATGCTAATAGGCTAATATGAAAGCAAGGAAGCATTGCGCGCCTATATAGGCTTCTCGTCAACGATAATTGCACGTGGACTTGTTTGTTAACCTTGAGCGGATTTAACATAAAAATATAGTTAGGTTTTATTTAAACGTTTTTGCATTAAAATGACGACTCACTTGTTATAACGTCACATTCACATTTGCAGGAGGGCCCAGACCATTAATGTGGGCCTCGAGTCAAAACAAAGTGTAGCCTTTCGATTTAGTTATTTGAACCGTTGTTTTGGTCGAGATTTGTTTATGTTAGGTGGTCGTTGCGGTGTAAATGTGGCGAAGGGGGCCGGTGAATAGGTGGTCGTGGGAGGAGACAACCACGCGGAGCTCGCGTCATGGCAGCTTTATGCACCTTGCTTTCTGTTAGCTATCGTGCTAACATCTCCCAACATGCCCTCGGTTTGTGTTAACGACAAGTCTCGAACGCATGCGAAAAAGTACTCACCATCTTTCTTGGGCGGGACGGGGGCTTGGGGCTCTGCCTTTTTGTCACCCAGTGGAGTCTTTCTGTCTTTTTGAGACTCCTTTTTGGGCTGTTTAGCCGCCTGGGGTGCAGACTTGGCTACACCGGGAGCGGCTGCCTCCTTCTTCTTCTTGGACTCCGCCTGAGCCTGCTTCATCAACTCAAACGGGTCCGATTCATCGTCTAATAGTTGGTCGTAGCGATTGGTTATGGCGATGCCAAAACCGTCTTGCATTTGTCCGGGCATGATGGCGCCCCTTCAGCAGGATTTTCCTCCGATTCTACGAGGCTTGGTGCGAACACTTCGCTAGGTGAAGCCACAAGATGGCTGGGGAAAGGAGATTCTTCTCTTCCGGCGCGAGAGACATACGGGACCTTGCCGAGTGGCGCGGGTGGGGCGTGTAGTCCGTTGAGGGAGCCGTGCAATGGGGGACGCGTCAGTGATAACTGCATTACCCACAATGCACCAGCTGGCGTAGTTTGCCTACGGAAGCCATGCACGCGCGCTTCACAACACTACTCGTTTTGGGTCATTAAAGACATTCGTCAGGCCTTTAATTCACAACATTTGCCAGCTTTGTTTCGAAATGAACAATAATATAATGTTTGCAAGATTAGTATAACTCCCAGGTGACGACAATGACCTCGACACTATACAAATAAAATGAAAGAAAATGGTAAAAGCTAAGGAGTCTAACATGTTTTTGTTAAGTGAAAAAACACGTGTGTTTTTGTTTTATTTAAATCAGATGAAATATTGTATTACAATGTAATTCAATAATAAATTCGTAGGGTTTATTGTATATGTGTGTTTTTTGTAGTGTGTATGTATTTCTATATGTACTGTACTAGATGAATATTACCAATAAATACCAAAAAAATGGGGCAGCACTTTATTTTCTTGTCAGCATTACGGTGTCTATCCAACCAATACAACATGGATTTTAATTTGAGTATGAATTCAACATTCATTACTGTGCTTGCATATCTGTATCTTGTTATACTGATGGCCATTTCTAATATCAATTCTGGTTGAGCTCATTTGCATTGACTGACAGAGTGAATATCAGTCCAGCCCACACAAGGACACCCGCCTTCTTCGTCCTCACCCGAACGCAGTACAGCAGTCCAAGTAGCATCCATTTCCGACATGACCTCCGTCATCACCAAGGCCATGGTGGAGTCCTACGCTCTAATGATTTTGGTCATGGGGATGTTCTTCCTCTACTTCTGCGGGATGGTGTGGGCTTTTTCCAACCCCAAAGTGAGCATAATGGTAGTGCACCAGAGCCAGAACTCCGGGTCACAACCACCAGGGACGAGCGACTCTTCATCGGAGCTCACACGCAGCACTTACGTACACTTTGGGGAGGACACCGAGAGTCTTGATTGGGAAATTGACGACTTTTCTCTGGAGGAACATGAATTTGGCAACCGCGTGCATTCTGCCACTTTCAAGGAATGGAAACATGTTATTGACCTTTAGTCGTGCCAATAAGTGTTGAGAGGTGAGAAGAATTTACACAGAAAGACATTTCAAGGCTTCAAAAGAAAAGATTCACCATCCTGAAATGTTGTTGTTGTTTTTTTTTGTCTTGGCTGAATGCCACATTAGCTCACCAGGGCTTCAATTCCATTGTATGGCGTCAGAGTAAAAGTGTTGGTGAACAATCTTATCTGATAAAACAGAAACGGTACAATGAGGTCAATGTCGTCAGCTGGGTTGTCACATTCTTCCCAATCTACTTACTAGCCATAGTCGAGGCAGAAACAACGTCCAGAGGAATGCTGGGAATGAAGGCAGGATGCCAAAGGTCAAGTTGGTCATCACAAAACCGGGACAGATGACAGAGGAGAGTACAAGCCCTGCAGAAATAATTAAAAAAAACATTCAGCTGATGTGAGATGAGACAAATCTTAGCTTATCTTTTTTGTTGCAACCAACCTGTCTGTTGTAGTGAGTGTTGAGGGCAAGACTTAGCAGGTCGGAGGCATATTTGGAAGAGCTGTACGGCTCGCGGCCTCCACTGTGCTGGATGTCTTCCAGATTAAAAGCTGCGAGTTGCTGGAGGACGTCCAGATGAGCTGTGAGGTCCGACCGGTTCGACAAAGAAGCGCCTCCAGCTCTCTGAAAGGAACGTAAATTCACATGACTATTGGAGAAAAATATATATTTTTTTAACTCTTCAGGGACTGTATTCAAATGATGTCATTAGATTAATTAATTCATTCATGTATAAATTGGCCATACTTATTTTAACTAGTCTTTATTTTTCTTCATTTTGTTCAATTTATTGCACTTTGTTTTAATTTATTTTCTTACATTCTTATGTATTGAACAGTATTTTATTTTATATTAGTATGTTTTTTTTATGTGTGCTTAAAAAATATATCCAATGCGGGTCTCAAATTATTGCACTTTGTTTTAATTTTTCTTACATTTTTATGTATTGAACATTATTTTATTTTATATTAGTATGTTTTTTTTAAGTGTGTTTAAAAAAATATATCCAATGGAGGACTCAAAATATTTTCCAAAGGGCCAAAATTGGCCCCGGGCTGCATGTTTGAACCCCTTGTCCTATATAAATCTAATAAAAAACAACAATATGTGCAAGAAAGAGTTAAGAAGATACATTTGAAGGTGATATTTATATTGTTTCCCTTAACCTATACAATAGCACATGTGACTTCACATCTTAGTAATCCATAAATATATAATGAGTATTGTTACTCAAGTGTCAGACATATCTAGTGTAGTCTGCATCCTTCTAAGGTCACCTCAAAAAGAGCTCTGCTTATTTCTGTGTATTGTGGATTGTGTACTTCAAAGTAAGACATTCGTTTTCATATACAATATGACATATTTTTACTTACATTACTGTACAAAAACTAATAGGCAAAATGGATTGGACTTATATAGCCATCAATGGATGAGTTAAAATATTAAAAAATATATTATTTCCGAGCATTATTTGGGGCCATAAGCGGTGTATATTTCAGTTTTTATTCATTGTGATTTCATCAACTAGTAGGTTTGACTTAACATTGTATTGTAATTTACAAAAAGTATAATGAAAAAATATATATACAAAAGCAATCACAATTAATAACAAAATCAAATTGTAATAGTAATTTAAAAGACCAAAAATAGTCATTGACCCTTGCAAAGGATAAAAGGTCTTAAGTGTCCAAAAAAAAAAGTTTTAAATGACCAAAAATAGTCACTAACTCTATCAGGGTTAAAGATTTTAAGTGTCATCTTTTGAATAGGTGACCACTGTAGTGAGAACTGTCCCTGAAAAGGTGAAGTACTCCGAATATGAAAGAGAGGAGCCTATTTCTATCAATCATATATCAAAACGCATAAATATGAGTACAAATTACTGATGTTTGAAACATATAAACACAGTCATTTACAATGAGACTGAGATGAAACACTTAATCCCCGCTACATTCAAGCAGTCTTTGGAACAATGACAAAAAAAAGGAGTCTTTGGTCACCTTAAAATGTGCCCGCTGGGGATATTTCAACTTCATATTTCAACGTACAACATGAAAAGTGCAGTGTCACTTGCTACAGTTAAACTGGAATAACACAACTCTACACTTTGTTGGGCCGTAAATATATTTGGAGACATCTATGGTGGGTTTGTCGCATTGACACCCATCGCAAAGTCTTCTCCAAATGCTAACACGGGTGACGCAAAAGTAGCTCGAAGCTGGATTGCATCAGGCAAATAGTCTTTCGCTCCCTAAATCACAACCCGTGGTTATATTTGCAGGAGGGCTCGGTGTATTTCCTGGAAAGAAGGCCTTTCCTTGGTGTTCCTCCTCCAGCAGACCAGCATGATTTTGTAGAGAGTGTCCGGGCACAACAATGGTTTCGGAAGGTAGATCTGCGTAAAAATGTAGTATTAGTTAAATGTCTTGTTGTTGTTGTTGGGTATATCGATCTGGTTTTACCTGTCGCTTCTGATCTCTGAAAAACTCCCCTGTGTTTTCGATAACTTGCTCGTCTGTGAGCTGGGAGTAGGGCTGCTCCTTGCAGAAGTTCAGTATCTCCCACAGGGTGACGGCGAAGGCCCATACATCGCTCGCTGTGGTAAATTTACCCTGTGTGAGGCGGGGATAAATGATGTAAATCCATGAATATTGTTAGATATTTTTTCTTTTTTGCATTCTAACGACTATATCGCTAGGTTATTGCCTTCTATTTGGGAAGTATCGTATTTTCACAACTATAAGGCGCACTTAAAAGTCTTAAATATTCTTCAAAATAGACAGTTCGCCTTATAATCCAGTGTGCTTTATATATGGGAAAAAATTAAGTCATTCATTGACGGTGCGCCTTATAATGCATTGCGCCTTATAGTCGTGAAAATACAGTAATTTGATTGTTTCTCACCAATAGGATGCTCTCCCAGGACATCCAACGGATAGGCAGTACCGCTCGACCTTGGATGCGATAGTAGTCGCTACTGTATAGATTCCTGCTCATGCCAAAGTCGGCTATCTTGATGGTGAAGTTCTTGCCCACCAAGCAGTTTCGAGTAGCTAGGTCTCGGTGCACGAAATTGAGCGAGGAGAGGTACTTCATGCCCGATGCTATCTGGGCAGCCATGTAGCATAGGTTGCTAAAACTAAATGGGAGAAAATGAGAAGAATATGAAGACATTAAATCATGTGAATTCAGGGACAGTGCAGGTTCTTCAGATCCCTCAGTGCTTACCTGACGGTGGGTGCGTTGCTAAGTAACGTGAGCTGTCCCTCTGGCTCGTGACGGGACAAAAACTGGTTGAGATCCCCATTTTCCATGTATTCTGTGATCATGCAAAGGGGGTCACTGTAAATGCATACGGCCAGCAGGCGAACAATGTTGGGGTCCTTCAGGCGAGACATGATCTTGATCTCTTTTAGGAAGTCGTTCCTAAGGACATCAACAAATATAAAGTGTAGTCCAATATTGGCCATGATTCAAGTGTTTGTAGAATTTCTCAATCTTTACAATGTTTTTACATTTGAACTCCATACCTCGCGTTTTTGCTCGCATCCGCCCGTAGCATCTTTACCGCCACTAAAACCGTCGCTTCTTCTGGCACGTCGAATAAAAACTCTTTATTCATGAACTCTTGCATCCCCTCTGCCTCACAAAGGTGCACCTAAAAACAAGAAAATAAGCTATTTAACTAGTTTGACCCTTGGCTAAGTTCAAATTTAAGGTCAAGCTTGACCACCTCTCCAAACTGGCCCTCTCCGAGTTTTTCTTTAAATGTCAGGAGCTTCCTTGGAAATTCCTCAACCGCTACATCTTTTCCGGAGAGAAGGTCCATGGCGAGGGCCGGGATGGCGTACGTGTTGCTTCCGGTTACTCCTTGAAGAGCCACAATGTCCGCTTCGGCGTAGTGGGGGACACCGTCCTGGGTCGATGTGCTACTGGAGGCTGGAGAACAATGGATATGAACACAAATATTGTACTCAAATGTCAGGGTTTTGTGGAGTGTTACAACATACCTGCTTCCTCTGAGCTCTGTGTGAACTCTGGTAGTTTGCTTATTAGTCGCGACGGCTCCTGGTAGTCCGGACCCAGCGGGAAGATGCGTTCGTAAGTTGAGCTGGACTCTTGTTCACTGCTGGTGCTGCTTGGTTGGTTGTGACTGAAGGTGAATGTCTCGCTCTGTTAATAAATGGACTTGGTGTCATAAGACTGTCCTATGAGATCCAAAAAATATTTTTATACTGTGTTCCCTTGCCATTTTGCAGTTCATAAGCCATATTTTTTGTTATATTAATATTAGCAGTAGTGTTATTAGTACTATTCCTTTTTTAAAAAAAACCTTCCAGTTAAAATGCAAACCTTATGTGCAGATAGTGATTATTTTATTTACCACTGGAGGGCGCACCATTGATGTTAATGGCATTGGTGCTTGTATAGTACAGTGTATTTATATAGTGAAGATATATTGAATACATATAATTTATTTTCCTAGAAAAATAGGTTTCCAATATTTTCAACTTTTATTAAAAAAAAACATCAGTTTCTTGGTGTAACAATAGGCAAAGGCGCTTGCATTGATCTATTTCAGAAAGTTGGATTTCATATTTTTCTCGGTCAACAGGAGCGAATAAGTTAATTGATGTTTGGATTATAAGGAGTCCATGGAAAATTCCTACCTAATGACTAGCCCCTGAGTTTAAGAGGCCCGTAAAGAGTGGAAACTATGCCAAAGTAATTTTCTTATGTATGACTAACGGGAATAAAATACTTCTTCATTCAACCATGTCAATTTCACTCTGTCAGCAACTCACCTTCTCCAGCATCTTCTGCCACACCTGCCTCCACAGAATGATAACAATGATAGCCACCAGGATGAAGATGATGGCTACCAGACAGCCAATCAGAATGCGGGTGGTACTATCATCCACTTTGTGGGTGGGGTCATCCTCTGAAAAGAAAGAAGAGAGGATGTGTTGGAAATGTCATAACAAACAGTGACAAACAGGCCTGCTTTATTGGCTCCACATGTGCGGATTTTAATAAAAGAATAGTTTGTTTTCTGTAAAAAACACAAACAGGCGTCTTTGGAAAATTGGAAAAGGATTTCTTCACTTCCTCATTCAGTTGGAATCTCTTTGTAAGTGAAGTGTTGTTTGTTTGCGTGAAAAGAGTGTGAGGCGTCATATTAAATGTGGCTTCAAGCTGTAAAAAACCATTAACGACGTCAGTGGTTGCCCACAGCTGGGTGAGTGAGACCTTAATGGATGACATATGTGTGCGCACACAATAATAATAATAAGAAAAATGTGAATTTTGCTGACCTGGCTGGATTATGGGTGGAAGTCCTGCCTTGGGAGGAGACAGTGTTGTGTTATACATGGCTGTATCTGAAAAATCAACATGATGTTACTCTTCCTAATCTATTATTAGAAAGACATTAGGATGTTATTTGACTGTTACCTGACTGGAAAGTGATCTCGCTGAACAATAACCAGACATCTGCAAAGTAGAACTGGCACTTGATGGCGCTGGCCATGTGATTGGCTAGTGGAACGGCGACAAAACGAGCGCTAGGGTCGTCATCATCTGTGTCTTGGGTGAAGATAAGGGGCGTGGCTTCCCAATCCAAGTCGGAGCGGAAGTGGCAGACCACCTGTTGGAAGGCCTTGACGTTGTGCGTGAACATGTTGTTGCAGTGAACCTGGCAACGAAAAAGAGGATAATGTGACCATGTCTTGCAGATGATTACCGTGGATGGAGGGGGACTCACCATCATTGTGGTGAAGTTTCTGATGCGGTCAAACTCAAACATGATCTCGACGTAGCCTTCGGGGAAACTGTGATTGCTCCAGCCTACGTAGTCGTAGCCGGGCCACACGTTGTACACGCGACTGCTCGTAAAATCGTCCAATCCGCATACGCCGTCCGCCAGCTGGCCCAAGCCCTCCGTCATGCTGCCATATAAACAACACTTAGACCATATGTGTCAAAGTGGCGGCCCTGGGGTCAAATCTGGCCCGCAGCATCATTTTATGTGGCCCGGGAAAGTAAATCCTGAGTGCCGACTTTCTGTTTTAAGATCAAATTAAAACGAATAAGTATAGATGTATATTAAATTTCCCGATTTTCCTCCTTTTAAATCAATAATTGTAATTTTTTAAATCATTTTTTTCTGTTTTTAGCTCAAAAATCATTTTGTACAATCAAAAATTATTTAAAAAAAAGCTAAAATAGACATTGTTTTAAATGTATAAAAAACTGAATATTAAGGGATTTTAATCCAGTTCTTTTAATCCATTTATTAAAAAAAATCTAAATATTATATCAGGGAAAAGGTACCTATTTTGAACCATTACTTTTTAACGGAAATAATAGTACCACAAGGTAGAGCCATTGGGCCAACAATTGGATCGTGGTTTAACAGTATATACAATTTTATTCAATGGACTATTAAAATGTCATGAAGTACATTATTAAGTCCAAAGACAAATAGAATCACTCCCACACAGGCTGACTCATTCGTTCCCATGAGAAGGGTCCGCCACCTGGGCAGACTCACCACTGACTCTTTGCCGTCCCCATGGTGACAACAATAACAAGGGGGAGGGCTACCAGGAAAACCCACAAAACACACATCCATACACACTGACCTGTGGATGACGGCTCCGTCGTACACCGAATCGTTGAGGTAGACGGCGTGCTCGGGTAAGTTCATCTGCTGGCCCACCGGAGCGTTGTACGAAACCAGACCATCTGGTAATCACGTCATTAGGATCCCGGTTGTTCATCAGTAAGCAGGCTAAATGTATTTTTGGGAAACAACAATGTTCTTACCCAGCCATTCACAGCCGTAGAGCTCCACCCTCATGCAGACATTCATGGAGTGATCCGTGACGGGCATAAAACGCACGAAACGAGCAATGACGGGAGGCTCCAGGTCCTTCAGCACGATGTCGTAAGCGTTCCTGTTGGCCTCGATCACCTATGTGGGACAAAAATAGCATTGTTCAATCGGAAGACCTATTTGAATCTGTTTTGACTCTCACAGTCAAAAGTGATTGGAAGTATACAATCGTGTTGAGAAATTGGGAAAAAATTAAAGGAAAAAGATGACTTACCTGCTTGCCCTGTCGGTTCCTCCACGAGATCCAACGACTGCCGTCACGGCTGTATTTGATCTTGTACATTTGGGCGAACTCGTTACCGATGCCGCCGGCGTGGCGACCCTGCGTGCCCACCAGAGTGATGAATTGTAGTGAACGCAAATCAATTTGTAGGAATTCCTTCAGGTGGTCTGGTTCCACCGTGATTTCTGGACACCAGGCGCCGTCACCCTCTTCAAAGTCCAACCTGAGAGGAAAATGTTAAGGTTAGGTTTAAGGATGACTGAAAAAACAGACAGATTCCAAAGAGGTCGAAGGAAAGTGATAAATGGTTATGTACGCAATTTCAATTGGGAATGAACAACAAAAGAAAACATTTGTACATTAAAAGTTCAAAAGTTTTTGTAAAATGCGGCAATATTGTGTCAATAATTGATTTTTTAAATAACAGTTTTACATATTTTACAAATAAAATAAATAAGTACACACAAAAAAAACTTTTTGTGTATCCTTTCCTGGCCAATTTTGCTATTGGGAAATAAATATTGAATAATATCAATATAAATAAACATGCAGGATGCACTACATCATCATCATCATCATCATCGTCATAGCAACTAAATGCCCTCCTTGTCTCGAAGCATCTCGATATGAGCATTTGCGGTTCCCTGTAAATAAACACGATCGACCGCGGAAAAAACAACCGGTTATCAGGGTACACAAACTATCAGGGGGTGCCAGAAAACCTACCTGCCGTATCGAGCAGCGGTAGATTCGGACCACTGACTGGAGGCCGAGATGTCCTCATCCTGAATCTGCCCTCCGGACATTCCCAAGGGGTACCGACACACACCTAAGAAACAACAAACACACACGTTTACACATATGACTGAATAGAGCCCACAGAAAGTTGATGAGAAATTGAAAAATTGCCACTGACTGGCCATCTTGTTTACTTAGGCCTCATAATCACTCATCCGGTGTTTACAAAAGGGGTTGCTAGGGTTGGGGAAACGATACCAGTGTGGTTTGAAACTCAAATTTCCCTCCTGGAAAATATTCCAAGGTTGTTCCATGTTGCTGAAAGGTGGCAGCTGTGGCCTCGGGGCAACGGTCAAGGTCACTCAATCCACTACATCAACCAATATACTATTTACATTCCAACCACAGACAACTATGTAAATTATGACTGCAAGGTTTTTATAGTAAATAAAAAGGTTAAAATATTATTTTGAATGCAATACAAGAAATGTAGAGATGAGTTTATTTCTTTTTTGAGCTTTTGAGTTGTGTTTAAATTGGTCTATTAGGGTTTTATGAATGGAAATAAGGTCAAAAATTGTATTACATATATATTTTTAAATCCTTTATAAATCTGTACCAGAAAGAAAAAACAATAATAAAACTAACAAACTCAATGACCGTATTTTCTCGCATATAAGCCGTATTTGTAACTCAAAAAAATGATTTTTTTTTACCAGTGCATGTTGGCAAAGTGACATTTACTAGGTGTTGGTTATTTTCAGTTTTGCAGTAGAAAAACCATTACTGGATGAATGATTCCATATGATATCGACCCTAATAATGTGCTTTTGATTCATAGAATATCTCAGAAAGAAAGGGTGCGTGTGAATGTTACGTGCCAGTTCAAACAGGCATGCCTGGATGGCGTGCCCATAGCTACTACGTGAGGTCAAAACGGCTGCTTGGAGCCCATGACGCCCCCACATTGTGGTCAGGTTAAGGCAATATGCCCTCAATTCCTGCATCTACTCTTGTGTGTGGTCTCTTCTGGTAAAGCACCGACACGCTCAAATACGGCGGATATAGTGAAGCACCAGTTTGCTCTATCTCGCGTCCAACCATTGTGATAAAATAACATTGACTGGCGCCTTCCATCTTACCATCTCTGCCCGTTATACTCGGACAGAAGAGAAGGAATCAATGTGAAATGACCACAACTGTGAGGTAAATGTGCTAAGGTTAATTCTACAGTACTGTTGGGACAGAAGTGACTTGATAAAACGTGAATGACAAGCCATTTTGCCCTCTATGCCGCGTAAACACTGACTCCAGTCACTCTGCGACTCAAGTGACTGATTTGTGGCTCGGGAACGTTTCCCCTCGATGCTCGTTGCCCAATCCCCCCTAACGGGAAGTGACCGCCAGGTAACCTCCATGGCGATCAAAACTGTGTTTTTGTGAGAGTGCCTGCATCAACGTTTGCAATAATAAAAGTGGCTATGAGTCTGTATATAGTGTTTAAATAGAAGTAAATCTGCACTGATCTCATGCTAATATTTGTTTTTCTCTCTCTCTCTCTCTCTCATTTTCTTAACCGGATCGCGGGGGTGCTGGAGCCTATCTCAGTGGGCCATTTATAGTGTCCAATCAGCCTACCATGCATGTTTTTGGTATGTGGGAGAAAACCGGACTACCTGGAGGAAACCCACGCAGGCCCAGGAAAACATAGAAACTCCACACAGATGGACATGACCTGGATTTGAACCCAGGACCCCAAAGCTGTGAGGCCGGTGTGCTAACCACTCGTTCCACCAGGCCGGCCACTAATATTTTTTCAAGGTGGAAATTGGAGAGGTCTTTTGCAGCCGTCACTGATGAAGCGATAGTAGACGATAAACGCCTATTCATCTCACAAAAGTCTAAAGTTACCAGATTTTCTATGCATTGCTAATGTATACCGTATATATTTATATATACACAAGGAAACCCCTTCCAGATGTCTTTGGTCAACTTGATCATTTTCATACCAAGTCCCTCTTTTGCCCTAAAATTCTCTGGTTAGAGTCTCACAGGCCACATCACATCAGCCCATAACACTCCTCTAACATTCTCTTCCTATTAGTGGTCGGCGAGCTAAATAATTACAATTTACTGAAGGGTGTGGCGATCAAACCGTGGAAAAAAAATAGGGAACAGATTTTTGTTGTTGTTTTTTTTACAATTCTGGATGTGACATCACAACCAGAATTGGTGTGCATGTCTTGCTTCCTAGTACATGTTCATATAATGACAGAAGAGTCACACTTCAAAAAAGGTTTTCTGGGTGTGTCCTGTTTGTGGTTTTTTTTTTTTTTTGTGGATGGCGCCAAGGCTGCTGGTGCTTGGACGTTTGGTCGCCAATCTTTTGGACAACCGGTCAAATGGTGACAGAGAGTTTACTATTGAAACCAGCTCTCAAAATTATATTCATGAGGAAAAAGTTTAATATCTAAGAGAGAGAGTTTAATATCTAAGTACTGTTTAATATTTAAATTCATTTGACCGGCGACCAAATGTCTGGTCACAAGGCTGCTGAGAAAGAATATCTGATTAAGATCAAATTTGATGAATTGTAATCCTTTTCAGGCCATTTTTGGTCTCTTGTCACTTGCTATAATATTTCCGAGCACCTGTAAAGCCAGACATAAAATATTAAAATCAACTTGGCCTTTCCCCTTGAAGGACTCAAATTACTACTAAAATACTGGTAGCAGACTTGGGTTTTGCCTTTAAGGGGGTTGGTCCTGTGGCGCTAACATTACAGGAAGACTGAGTTTTGACTGAGATTAGTCTGAAGGCCGTTTGGCACATCCAAGATACAGAGTTCGACATTTGAGAATGTTAACGGATGTCAAGACGGCCCATCTAAATGTTGGTTTTTGCTATGTTTATTTATCTACCCGACCCACTCAGAGGTGACCCCTGAGGTGAGCAAGCGCGGCCAGTCATTTACATGCTTACGCACATCGACCCCCCACCCTAAACTCACACACTAGCCATCAGGTTTCACATTGAGGCCGCAGCATCTAAAAATATCGGGCCAGGAGAAGGTGGAAAAACACCAGCTTTGTGCTACAGAGCCCAAGAGAGAGCAATCCTTGAAAGGTAGTCTTGTTCCACTCAACGTTGAAATCATGAGGAATTATTCTTCTAATTCAAGGCATGACGTTTAAATAACAATGTTTTTATACGTCTGTAATTTACCACGTGAATCACTCGGGGCATTGCGACTCAAGTGTGCACAAAAATGTATTTATTATTAAATTAAGTGTTGCAGCAGGGGTTTCCAAACGTTTTTCTCTAATATTCAATAAAGTCAAAGGATTCAAAGGGATGGTACCAGTACCATATTTTCTTAAAATAAATAAATAAAGGAGATTTTGTGTCTTTTAATACCAAAGTAAAATAATTTCTATATCGGACGCCGCATAATTGGATGTCTATCATCAATTTTGGGAAAAATAACAAGCACTCATTTTTTTAGGGGTGTATGGGTAACTGGTGGCCATCTTGGGTAGGGCAGCTAGATCAATAAAAGTGCATATATACATACAGTATCGACAAATTATTTCTTCCTCACAAGTGAAATAATGCTTTCCCTCTCAGGTTGAAGACGGAAAAGACACCGATGGCATAAACTTTATAGCTGGGGAATTTTGAACTGAGGAAAGTTGGCTTCGCCAGCCTACTTGGTTGGATTAAATTCAGCCCTAACAATTTCCTCGATGTGGAAAAAATAATTAAAAAAAACTAACTCTTCAAGGTGAAAATTGCCTGCTTCCATACATTAGAGTAGTTTCAGTAGCTACTTGTAATTATGCAAAAATACACACACACACATACACGCTAGTAATAATACTCATGGACGGAAAGAAACTTTTTTTATTTTTTCATGAATTGTGGACTTGCTGAACTTTGACCACAATCTGATGCACAAACAGTCCTTTCCATACACGCGCATGGAGGAAGACTATTTGAATGGACTTTCCTGCTGTCAGAATGTCTGGTATGCATTAGCCACAGACTCCAATAGAATAACTAGATCTGCAGCGAGGGTGTTTTCAGGCAGATATTTGCATGTGATCTTATACACACACACACACACACACACACACACACACACACACACACACACACACACACACACACACACACACACACACACACACACACACACACACACACACACACACACACACACACACACATGCACACACACACACACTCAAGCAGACAAAAACTTCCTTCAATCATTCCTAATTTCAGGATATGAACATGTCATAATAAGAACAAGATTTGTGATCTTTTCAATTCAAGTAGGTATAAGAGTGAACCACCTAGCAGGCAACTTTTGACCCGCGAGCCGCAATTTTGACACCCCTGGATTAGCAATAAATCATCATGGGTTTTGATAGACAATAAATAATGAATAAGCATCATTGACGGCAAAATTGTCCTAATTGTTTTTGAGGGTATTAATCTTTTTTTCCAGTTTACTCCCTTTTAAAAAGTGGAAAATAGTAAATAGTCTTTTTAAATAGTTATGTGTTGTGCCTGTTAGGTCAAAAACAGCGATACTAGCGTTTTTGTTGTCAAAATGAGACTTTGGCAACAGATGAAAGAGAGCAAAAAAAAGGCAGGATGTGGAAGGGATCAGGCATTTTTTTTCTCAGAATGAAGTCATTGTGACCTCTTCTGACACAATTGTAATACATTGCTAGGAAACTATCAGAACACATCCAACAGTTTAAAAACCAAACGGGTTTGTACTAGCTTGTGCTACATTTCTAGAGTTTCATCCGTGACCCTGAATCTTCCCCTTTGGATCCTTTTCCACCCTCTGCCTACCAAACTCTACGACAAATAGCTTCCTTGTGAGAGGAAACAAAATATAGCTTTTGATTTCATGACATCACAAAACCCAGCCGAGCAGGAGAAAAACGTCGAGGGGTGAGGCGGCATCAAAGAAGCCAAAAGAAAGAAAGTGCACAGTTCCCGCTAAAGACAACTTAGCCCAAATCTTGGGAGTTTTCAGCCGAGGAAGCCAAAACTAACACAAATTTCGCCAAAGACGGTGCGGTGCTAAGGCAAGAACGAACCTGGGTTGACTTGGGAGATGACGGGTGAGAGAGAGGACACGAGGAGGAGCAGCCATAAGCTGAGGTCACGGGGGCGCTTCATCACAGACACCTGGATGGGATAGATCCTGACCTGGATAGAAAAAAAAATAGAAATCAGAATAGAAGAATCGTTTTTGTTTTGGTATTTCATCCCATATTTCTTGGTTGCAATTGCAAGACAGATACAAGACACACAAGACAATGTAGAGCTAGGTAAAAAAAACTGGAGCCACACACAGAGAGTCAACAAGGTGGGGACTTTCTGCAGACTGAGACTGAGGGTACCACATAGTACCCCCAAAATGTGTGTGGGTTAATAGTGCTAAACATGGCTCATTCCAGAACTAAAAGGGCATTTCAAGTCCTGCCCATTAATTTTGAAATCATTTGCATTCGCCCCTAATATTTACAGTTGCATTTTTTTACCAAAAACAAAGCCCCGACCCAGTTTTTTTTTATCATGTCAAATATACCAAAAATATATATATTTTAATGAAAATGTCACTATTAATCGTAAAGCTAAGCTAATTAATTTTTTGATAGGTTACTACCTATTGTTGGTAAAAAAAAAAAAAGCTACTGTGGCATAAAATACACTAGCCAAAATGTCCATACAAATTTCAAGGTCACTTAAGGGTCACCAGTTTTGAGGAAAAAAAAAAAAACACAAAAATGTATTCATAATTATACCAAAAAAATGAATAACAATACACAGAAGTGCATATTTTTTAACCAGAGTGACAAACAACAAAAATGACAAGTTATCATCATATCTTTTTTGTTTTCTTTCCATTATTTGGAAAAGCTAAATAAAAAAGTCTAAAATTGGAGCTCAGTGAGGTGATTTGGATTGCAAATTTACTTTGGAAAGATTTTGAGCACTCAAGCGTTTCAGTTGGTTTCGCTACGAAGGTCAATTTTTGCAAAAAAACGACTCACGTGAACAAAAACTGGAAAGGAACGGAGCTTGGTTTCCAGGACCACCCCCACAAATCCATCAAGGGGATTTTATAATCTCATGATTTTTGGGAGGTGGAGCCAAGTTCAAACAATAAGATTCCAGAATAAACCAGTTCATCATTCGTCTTTTACACGCTAGGCAATAACAATAACAATTTATGACAATTACATAACCGACAAGTACGCACGTAAGGCTGTCTCTAAAAAAAAAAAAAAAGTATATCACAAAAAAAAAGACAACTTTCTCAGCTGGAAGTTTTATGAAATTTTACAATCTCCGCCCCCATAAAATCCATGCTTTAAAGCTAATTAAAGTACATCATGATGTCATATGCTTAATTTTTGTAGAAGTGGCAATGATTATTATGCTTTTTCCATCCTTGAACATTTAAATGGAATCCATGTTTGTTGCATCAGAATGGAAAAAAAAAGATTTCTGGGATGAAAAAAAACAAACACAATCCCATAAAAATAAATGTTACAGGATGTGGACGAGCACACGCACACACCCGAAGATCAGAAGAATGAATCAGCTGCAAAAAAAAAACAAAAAAATAAAACGCTACAGTGACTTTCCGATAAACTGACCACGTCATTACATAAGTTACTGCAACTTGACATGACTCAACACTTTGAAGCACAGCAGGTCCACAGGAGAGCTAATTTACTCCACAAATTATGCTGATGTTATCGTAAATGTTTTACTTATAATAAAATGGCTGCACAGCTATGCAAGTTTATATTGGCACAGGTCGAGAAGATAATACCTGAAAACTAAACTTCATTTGAAGTTGTGTTTTTGTAATTCAAGTCTGAATTTCTTCCCTTGGTAATCTTTAACATTAAATAAAAAAAATAAAAATTTAAATATTTTTTTCTCATCAGAAATGGGAAACTTTGATTACTATGAAATTGAAAGGTACATGTATTTGTGTTACATAGTGTTTACTTATGCATGCTAATAATGGCTATGCCAAATGTGCTTTCAATTATGGTCTTTTGTCATCAATATTGAACTTTTATGGCAATTTATGAAACAAAAACAAAAACAAGCATCACCCTATCAAACCCAAAAACACTACAAATTAAACTTACATTTTCAAAAACACATGTATTGCACTAAAAAGTAATAATCATCTTCAAAATTGTGTCATAATAATAGTAAATATTGTGTTGGATGGGTTTTAGTACATTTTGCTGTTTGTAATATGTATTATGACCACCAGGGGCAGTACAATACAAAACAAAGATCTTTTACAATTGAATTATTGACTTGAACAAATACATCTGTCACACATGAATATTCTCTTATTGTCTTTCAACATTTGTTGCTGCAACATTAATGTTGATATGCTTACATAGATTTATATGCATAAAAAATGAATTTAAACCAGTATATAAAGCATGATTACATTTCCACATATTACCTTTCTTTCTTTGTATTTCCTGAACTGAAATGAATCATTTTGCAAAAGCAATTGCGCAATGACCCATGAGCGTGCAATGTGTTTTGCCTCTTAACATCTTAAAAAGGGGTTTGGAGTGAATCTCCAGTGATGACAGTCACAACTGTGAGTTTGGAAAAAACAGGATCTGAGGCCAAAAAAAATAAATACAAAGAGAGCCATCTTTAAAACGCAGGGACACACGCACTCGTAGAACCAATAAAATTAATGACATTTCAATTGTGTGCAAGTGAATGAAAGAAATCAAATCAACAGATGAAGGTGAATATAGGTCAGAAAAAAAGATGACCCGACCTCAAAAAGAGGTCGATCTATCAGGCACACACCACATGCAAACACCTGCATTTGACACTTACTTGACACTCACGCAACACTGACGGACAAGAAAACCGTTGCCAGCAAACCAAACGTCCATTTTGGAATTGAAGTACACCTTATTTTACACTTTAGGTTAGTGATTGTATGTACAGGTTGGGCACAAAAACACACAGTTTGACCTTTAACTTTAGTGCCATCAATGGAACTGAAAAAAAATAGCATTAGGAACCAGTGGCAAAGCAATGTGTCAAATACCATGACATTTTAAAAAATACTAAAATCAGTGTTATTGGAGGTCAAATCAGTTTGTATTTATGTTATGTTAATTTTCAATGTACTATTAATTTAGTAGTCTTGATAAATTTATTAAAAAAAACATCAGCTCAAATATTATCTACATGCAGTAGATCTAAATGTACCAAATAATATTGTGGCCTACAAGACCCAAAATATGATTTTAGCGTGTATACCATGTTTTTATGAGGATGTTTAAGCAATTAGTCTACTTTTAGCTACAAATCTGAACGTAAAAATCTTAACTTGACACCTACCTTTAAACACAAAACCAGCGCTTGGAACTCTGTTTTGAATGGGTACATTTCAGTTTAGATTCTTGATACATTGTATGAAAATAATAACTAATGAAAAGAGTTTACCTCATCTTAATCGAGAGTTGTGTATTGGGCCGGTGCGTTCTAGTAGCGTTATTGTTCAAAACTACAAGTCCCAAAATGCACTGTAATAACAGGGAAACCTGTTTACATATTGCTTATTTAAAATGGTTTTACAGTAAATTGTAGTTAAAAACAGAAACACAGTGGTTTAATCCACATTTTCTGGGTTCATACAGATATTCTGGCTTTCCCAGGTAGCTAAAAGTTAGCATGCTACTTCCTTACTACGGCTATCTTAAAGAGTCAAAAGTGCAATCAATTGTTGTCTATGTTTATAATTAGTCTTACAATTAATTTGTTATGTTATTCACAGGCGCCCGTGTAACTCGCTTTAATTTTCATCATATTTTTGAAAATTGAAATTTAAAAAAGGCTAAAAGAAATGACTTAGACATTATTGAATTTTATTATTATTATTAAAATAATATCTAATGTTTTAATATGTTTTCTCTATTTGAAAAGCATGCAAACCTCATTTACCAATTACCACAGTGATAAAAAATATTGCTTTCAATCCCAAAAAAAGTAATCTTTTGAAGTTTGCTCCTGCGTTCCATCACTGCAAAAGCAACACTATTTGCCCTCCAAAGCCCCCAAAGACTATCATCATCTCCATTTCTCCCCAGCAACAACCTCAAAAACACAAACTTTTACTTACTTTTATATTTCAGACCATCTGTCCTACGAAAAGTATTCCAGTGTGGAGATCAGGCTGTCGTGAATGTCTCGCTGGCTCAGTTGAGCGGCGCCTTCGCTGGGCTGATGTAAGACAACCCCGCACACATAGAAGGAGGGATAAGAGGGGGGAAAAATAGAGGGAGAAAGAGAGGCAAAAATAAGGGGAGAGAAAAAAATCCCTCGCATTCTGTGGATTCTTGGGAGCAGGCCAAAGTCCCAGAATTCCACACGCCACGCATAAGGTTTCAATTTAGGCCTGATCCAAAAGGCTCCATCAGAAAGCTTTCTTTCCGGCCCTGAAAAGAGTCTTTCTTTTTGACAGCTTCAAGGTAACGCTTGTGCTGCTCTACAAGAATTTCAAAACAAGCATCCAAGCGTTTTTGAGCTGATATCAAGAAGTTAGAGAATTTTTGGGGGGTATTAATGAATCATAATTAAGTTTGTCAGAGGCAAATGTCCATCAAAAAGCATAGGTTGATTTTCATGGGTGGCACGGTGGATGAGTGGTTAATGTGTCAGTCTCACAGTTATGGGGTCCCGGGTTCAAGTCCAGGTTGGTCCACCTGTGTAGAGATTGCATGTTCACCTCAGGGCTCCATGAATTTCCTTTGAGTTCTCAAATTTCTTCCGCCTCTGGCCTGGAGACAGCTGGGATTGGCTCCGGCACCCCCGGGACCATAATGAGAATATAGAAGTAGTTCAGAAAATGAGATGAATTTAACTTTGGCCACTATTTTAAGGTGAATGTTGTTGAACATTTGCAAACAAGACTCTAAAACTAAAGGTTCTTTGTCTACATCGCCCTGGCGATTGGTCGCCGACCAATCCCACTCACCTGGAAAAGTCACCAGCACCAGTTTGCCAG
This sequence comes from Stigmatopora nigra, assembly GCF_051989575.1. Taxonomy (NCBI): domain Eukaryota; kingdom Metazoa; phylum Chordata; class Actinopteri; order Syngnathiformes; family Syngnathidae; genus Stigmatopora; species Stigmatopora nigra. The sequence continues at coordinate 5,239,976 of NC_135512.1, forward strand.
AAGCAAATGATTTTAGCAGATGTACCAAAAAGTGCGTCATTTTACAATGGCGTCACACAAAGACGTTAGTTGAAGATTATAAAATCATCAAAAATAAAGTCATCCAAACAGTCTGGCTTTTATTTTTCATCTGGGCCAACGTGACAAGGATAAACTCTTGGACAATACGATATGGATGCACGAATGCAGCCAGTCAGAGGCCCGTCCGGTTGTTATAATGCTGTTAACAGAGCAAGAGGCCGTGCCAAGAGTAACAAAAGCAACAGCGTGGAGTTGCTTTTGTCCCATCCTGAACCTAAACATAACCCACGTGCTGGAAACTCTGATTCTCGGGGACGCGGTAATGCAAAACGCACAGTACACATGAGTCAGAAATACAGTGAAAGTTCCAAGACACAATTGTAACACACTGTAGCTGATGCTAAAGTGGAAACTAGAAAGGGGAAGATCTCAAAAGTGGTTCAATTTGGATTTCAAACGTGAATTTGATAATAAAAGAAGCACAATGGAGACCAATCAGACGAGTTCAGTTAAGTAGTGGGTAAACCTAAATGTTAAAGGTCCATAATTGAATAACAAAACTGATTCACACCAATAGAATTTTGCCACACAAAAGCTGTTATATGGCATACACGATTTGAAATGATCAAAAAACGTAAAAAAAAAAACATACCCAAGTTGACTCAGTGACTAAAAAGTTTTTTTAATATGCATCATTATGATCTGAATGTTCCATCACAATTAGAAGCATCCAGATTTTGTGTACATGATTCATTTCCAATGTGCTATAAAGATCACTATGCCAACTTGACAGAACATGAGAATTTTTCAGTCAGTATGGATAAAAGATATAAAAAAAAGTCTTATTAGCCAAATAAATAGATGCACCAGATCCATAAGCTCTCCTCCTGTCTTCACACAGACAAAGAGAGGGATCGCTTCATCTCAGTCGCGTTCCACATCGTTTATTGCACATGGATGACATCACAGTTTCGCCCTAAGGGGCAAAGGGGTTGTTGATTTTTGGATTGGTCGCCTAAACGCCGTTCTTAACCAGCTCGTGAACGCCATTCTTGTCGATGATGAGAGTCGGGTGGAATTCTCGATCCTTCACCAGCGTTTCCAGACCCTATCAACAAAAATCAGTGTTAGTATTATCCGAAAAAGTCAAGTTTAATAAATAAACCCTGTGCACGTCATTATGATTGCGAAAAAATATTTTCTTTCGTGGGCCTTTTGATGAAAATGATGATTCCAGTACACTCTGATGTGGTCAATCCTCAAAATGGTGAACATCCATGTTGACACGACTCATTCGTTCCACCCTGCCTAGTCTAGATTTGTACAAATAAAGGCCTCGCCCATTTGTGGTTGAGCAAATAAACCCTCAAAATCATTAAAATTGCGATAAAATATTTGGTTGTTCCAGTGCACTCTAGGTGGTTGCTTAAGAAAATGTTCATTTGTGTTGCAAAAGGTTCAATATGTCCCATTTTATGCCAAATTTTAAATGAGCCACACACAAAAAACACTAAAGCATAGTTACTGAAGAATTTAAATAAACAAAAGAAAAAACATGTTTGAAACTACTACTTCTACCCTCTCTAAAATGCTTTTTTTCTTTGTTTGCCTTTGAAAATTCACTCCAAATTAATAAAGTGTAAAATCAGACATTCTGAAGCTAAAATTCTTACCTCTCCACCGTAGGACACCAAAGGGGAGATCTCACATTTTATAGGCAGGTCCGTTCCGTCCTTTAAACTGAATGGAAAAGAAAGTAAAGCAAATTAAACAGGAGTATGATAGAATTCTACACAAAAGGCTGGAAATCCTTGGTGGGCCTTTGTTTTATTTCCAATAGGAAGAAAGATGCAGTGATTAGAGTAAATGTTACTAGCCATGTGAGTGGTGGCCATGCGGCTGTCATCCATTTTTTGTAAATAGGAAATCAACGACAAGGGGCGAGAAACAGTATCGTTCTGGAGGGTTAAAAAGAGCAAGAAAATTGGGGCTTTAGGAAGAAGTATCGAAACGGGAAACATTATCGATCTGGAGGGTTAAAGAGAGCAAGAAAATTGAGGCTTTAGGAAGGACGTTAGCACAGATTTTCACTGTAGAAAAAAATAAAATTATGCTATTCAAGACATGCTACTGTCATGATCCGATGTGCTGATTTGGAGGGCGTTTTGTTCATTTCAAAAGCGCCATTTCAGAAAAGATTGGAGTTGAAATAATCAAAACCATCTGCATGCACTCAAAACTGCCAGGAGGGGTGGTTATGGATGTAGGGGGGCAAATAATTACTTTCTGTTGCCATCATCTGTGACACGGCCTTCTTCTCCAGCTCTGGAAACATTTGTGAGGGAGTTGTGAGGAAGGAACATGGTGAGCAAGACCGGGCATGAGCCAATGGCATGGTAAGGACGTGATAGCAAACACACAAAAAATCCCAGCAACAAGTGATAGGTAAAAAAAAAGGGCCAAGTGCTCACCTGGGAATGGCAGGCACACGTGAGCCATTCTCGTCAATGAAGTGCCCGCCGGCGTTAAGCACCCAGCGGTGATGGAGGGACATTAGGGCGTGTCTGGCGGTGCTGGGGGTGTCCTTCCCGTCTTGGCGGTCAGCGTTCTTTAGAGGGGAGAACTCGTCTTCCCTCAGCACCTCGTAAACTGCAAACGTCCTGTTAGGAGACACATGCACAAACTTTAATATACTTGCTTTAAGTTCAATGCCAGTGTTCAACACTATGTGTTAGCCTCCTGACTAGCAGTAAAATAAGAAAGGCATTTTAGACATAGATAGGTAAGAAGTTAATAAATAAATACATGAATAAATATATAAATAAATAACCGTGTTGCTGAAATATATATATACACATACATACACATACATATGAATGAATGTCCTCTATAGAGTATAGGGAAAATAGCATTTAGCCATCACGTTTTTTAAATGGAAAACATGTGACATGGCTTGATAATGGGGGTATCATTAAATTGTGCAGGTGTACACGTGAGGTTAACAGCCTCCTCTCAGGATAAGAAAAGAAAACATGAGTTCTTTTTCTACAGAGGGAAGACCAGGGGGGGGGGGGGGGGGGGGGGGGAACCCATCTGGATTCTGCTAAAACTACCAGTCTTGATATAGCTAGCTGTCAAGCATCCAAGTTAAAGCAAAGAGAATTTGCCCTCATATATCATTACTGGAAATATAAAGCTCTATTAGTAGTGGCATGACTGTGCACTTGTGTCATGCACCATTATTGGAGTGTTTTCATATTTTCTTAGCTTTAAACCCGTTCTGAGTATATTATGTGCATCTTAACTGATGTCTGAACTGTGCAACTGTTTGGATTTGTTTTGGATAAAATCATATTTTAAATAATTGGTACAAAAAAATGGATGGATGTAAATGGAGATCATAATTTGGTAATCACTTGGATTCTAGGATGAACCTTTGAATAGCATAAGTCAAAGAAACAATAACTTACTTAGCAAACTGGAAGATGTCAAAAACAAATTTTTCCATCTTAATCCCATTGGGTTTGTCAGGCGTGATAAGTTGACCCTGGGCATCCACAAACGGGATCTTCTTCCGGGCTACGTGGTGCTCAAGCTTAGGTTCGTACATCCTGATGGGAGAGAGCAACAAATTAGACTTCTCCACCACCACATTTGAATTACGGTCCAACACGAGTAGGCTTACTCTACTATGTCTTTGAGGAAGGAGAATCTGAAAAAGTGATTGGCCACATTGCCTGCGTTGAACATGAGGCGGCCATCGGGACTTCGCTTCTCAGCCGTCGCCAAGGTGATTTCACTGTACTCCACTACCTGGTAAAGACCGTCTACCTTGCAAACCACGCCAACAGCCTCCGTGGGATTGCTCTTCTCCACCACCTGAAGAGAGGATTTCATACTTGTCAACTTAAACGCTTTTCCCCTATTTGAGACGTTTTTTTTTATCATTTCAAATTGTGTATGCCAAATAACTTTTGAACAGGATTTTTTTTAAGTCCGTTTTTTTTGTAAAACTGATCTCCTTTTACCCATTTCGGCTCTAATCCGGATCGTCGCGGTCACTAGTAGCAGACAAAAACATTGTCGACTGCCAATATTGTGCATTTCCCTTTCACCCATCTGCCTTTTCACTATTTAAATATAGTATGTCAGTAAGCAATGTACCCAGACAGTCAAGATGTCAGCAACCTACAACGAAATCTACAGAATCTTGAATTTAGTCCATACTAATTGGGCATTCTGTCCACTTTGGAGAAAATTTGAGACTTTTAAGTGAGTTAAGAGTTAAATCTGTGATTTGACAAAAATATATAGATGTTCATTAATATGTGCTGTTATTTTACTCTTGTAATAGTTCATTCCAAAAGTTTTTCTAATATGTATTATTTATAAAGATAGCTTTTACTGAATGTTACACGGCTGCAACAGATCAGATCTCTTCCCAATATAATTAAACATTCCATTTTTTTTAAAGGCAAAAACACTATATTTGGGAATGATAAGACTATAACATTAAAATATATCATAACCACATTAGAGACTGAGAAGTGGCTGAAAACATTTACTACATGAGGTTTAAAACTGCCACTGAAAGATCACATTTCCACTCAGTGCAAGTGGAGAGAGAGGAAAAAAAAAACTTAACCGGTGCCTAATGACAGAGTACTGATGAGGGGGGTTGGTTAGCGGGTCTGGTCAACGCTCTCCGGGAAGCCACATGAACTGCCGAGGAAACTTAATAGAGGGGCTGTGTACTGATCTCAAAGCCCCTAAACTGCAGCTGCACGTGCATCATTTTTTAAGATATTCAATGTTGCATTTCGTGCGTCTGCTTTAAGAAAGTATCGTGGCAACAAGAAAAAAACTAGAGCAAACTATGGTCTTGTGGTAAGAAACTCTCACATCAATCAAACATGACAGGTGTCCTCATATTTAAGAGAATACACAAGGAAGTCAGTATTTTAAAAAATGGCATCGTTTTCTTAGAATCCTTGCGGTTGGTAATACTGTTGTTAGGCATTTCCAGAACATCTGTTGAATTATAAACGGTTTTAAATGATTAGGAAAACAAAGACGACTTTTATTGTTAGCCGATGATGACTCCTAATGAATCAAAGACAATCCAAGGCTGAAGATTTTCTAGCCTTAAATTAGGAGTTGCTGACAAAAGCATCCCTTTACAAGTAATAAAAGTAATTCATAGTACAAATCATCAAAAAATATGTGCTTTTAAAACAAAACAGAAGTACTGGTCTGTACTAAAGGAGGCAAACTTGGATTTGTTGCCACCTGCTGGTAAGAATGGGATAATGCAGTTTTCCCTTACTGGAAATAAAACTTTGGATCTGGTCTTAAGATTTCAATATTCCTAACTCTTCTAGAAATGTGCAGTAAAACGGCTCATATGTCAAAGTGAAAAATAGCCCATTTTGAAAAAAATATCTTGTTAAAATAAAATAAATAAACAAATAAATCTGAGAAATTACATTTTTATGATTTGTAATTATTAGCAAATTCAAAATGAGCAGCAAAATGCTTTAACATACAACAACAAACCCAATCAATAAATTGCAAAACTAACTGTCTTCAGAAAAAGAAGACCCCGTTTTAAAAATAAGAGGAAGTAAAACTGACCTTTGCCCCGCAGTCTGCATCCTTCTCCATACAGAAACCAGCAAATGCTGGGTCAGCCACTTTAACCAGGATGTTATCCACACAGTAGACATGTATGAACTCAATCCCCCTCCGTTGCATGTCGTCCAGGATCCCCTGGTTGCCCAAGGCTCTGTACAGACCCCCATTTCCATCTAAAAGCACAAACAAGGCTTCTTTTTATTTCTCCGCCAGGTTTACGAGCAGTTTCTAAACCGACGACTCTAGCAAATTACCAGGAGCCATGGACAGTTTGCTTTTACTCTCCATGATGATTTTGCCATCATAATCCATGGCAGGAAGCATGCCTTGTTGGAAGAAGACGACATTCTTTTTGTCCAAGCCGAAGTAGTTGAGACGTGAGAAGAAGTCTTTGGTGGATTCCATTGTCCTGCCGCTGGTCATGATGTACCTGCATGCAAAAAAAAACACCAGAAAAAAGATGGTTATATATTCAGACATTAATTATGGCTTTCAAGTTATCAGCTCTGACAAACTTTTGAACTTCTCACCAAGGAATGATGCACTTTCTTTTATTTTTCTCCTCGGCCAGATGCTGAAGCTTCAAAATGCGCTCGGCCTGGATTTGAAAGAGGGTCTTGTGGGATGGTAGCCCCACGTCGTACATGCCTTTAGGGTAAGAGACCCCCAATCTGGTTCCCTGACCACCAGCCAGAAGCAGTACCGCCACTTTGCTCTGGGAGATGCATTCCAGACCTGGAGAGAGCAGGGGTGGAGTGGGGGTTTATAATTTTATAGCTTTTGGATTATGATTAGATAGTTGAACAAGTCTATTGAAAATGACAAGCTTATGATTTATAGGCACTATGTCTAATCGGTAAAATGGTCATAGTACATTTATAGTACCTTGATTAATAATTACAGTAGACTCCTAACAATATAAACTGTACTTTTAATTTGATTGGGTTTGAATTGAATGGGAGTTTTATTATTGGAGTTGGGAAAAATTTTCATGAGCGAATTATAGTCAGTGACTTTAAAAAAAAAATAATAATAATAGATGTTTTATTCACATTATATTTATTTATAATGTATTTAGAATTCTATAAATAATACTAGAAGTATAAGAGATAAAAATAGAATTATTAATATGCTTTATATATTTACATAATCATTGCTTATGTTTTTAATTTTTTTATAACCAAAAATATTTGAGATAAATATAATAAATACTATATAATATAAAAAATACTTTGTGTCTAAAACATTAAACTTTTTAAAGTGTCCCTGAAAAAAAAAGAGTCAACCAAATGAGAACAAACTGACATCACAATTTTTTTTTATGGTGCTTGTGAGCTTTATGGATTGATAAAATTTATGACTGCTTTGCTTTATCTTACGTAAACGGCTGCTAAATGACCCGATTTTCAATGCTACTTCGTCTTGAAGCAAAAAAGAGTCACCTGGGCGGACCCTCTAAACTTTGACTAACCATGAGAACATATAAACACACACTTTTGTAAAATGTGATTTTTTCCGGACATAGCACAGTGACTTACTTCATCACCGCGAGTAAAAGACAACATCTACGTCAGAGGTCAAATCAAAAACAGATGGTTACCACAACAACCACACTCGCCTCCTTTTGTGTCATTTTTCTGCTAAGAAGAAAACCATAACAGACCTCCAAAGGCAGGATTGCGCAAGGTAAATTATTATTAACACAAGATGAGTTTTAGAGAAAAATGGAAATTGATTTTTTGTGCAATTTTTTTGGCTCGGAAAAATGAAATTGCCGTTCTTTTTGGACCAATATATAAATAATGACTCGTCGCCAAATGCCCAGGGTCCATCTTTAAAATCTACACACCCCACTGGACTTGGTCATTGACTTGCACACTGGAACAATAATAAAAAATGAAAAAAATCATGCCTCATCGATCTCCACCCATTTTTTTGTTTTTGCAGTTGCTACCCATACTGATGTTACATTGTCAATTTTGACTTCTCTAGTTTTTAAACCAGTACAAAAAAAATAGAGTATAAATATAAATGAATGTGGCCCTAATTTTTAGGACAAAAAATATATTTTTCAGGTCATATCTAACAGCTGGAAGTTTAACTAATAAAATCCTTTACATAGACGTCGTAATCACCTTTTTGCTCCCAGCGTTTGAGACTTCCTCTGTCCCTGGTGACACTGCCCAGAACTTCCTGGGGCACCGGCTCCATGCGGGCATCCATTTTCTCGTTTTTGGTACAGCTGAATGACTCCATTGCCCTCTTGAAGAAGCCATTGATTTCCTGAAAGTCTAGAATTTGCAGCTCCTGGCTTAAAGCAGTGCGTTCATCAGGACTCAGATTGTCCCAGAAGCCCAGGAGGTGAGCCTGGCCAGCCTCGGTCAACCTCGAGAGGAGTCCCGTAATCTTTGGGTCCATGGTCAGTGATTGGTCTGATAATAGAGAATTTTTGTTATCAATAATCCTTATAAAGTGTGATTTATGGATGTGTGCGTGTGTGTTTATGTTAAAATTCTCTCGCTACGTTTGTTCAAACCGTGCAATGTAGAGGGTTTTATTTGTTAAACACCCAGTTTTCTAAGGAATACAAAATACAAACAGAAAAGTCACACTTAATTTCACTATAAATTGGAGTGGCTAATACAAAGTCAAAGAGGTCAAAAATATGGTGATGCTTTGAATTTGGCTGCTTAGACGAAAACCTGCTCTCTCAATGTGCTCCTCTAGTGTTCATATTTTTTTGTGGCTTAAATATATACAGTCCAAACATAAGAAACATGCAAGATGAAAAAAAGCAAGAACAGAGTGTTCATTAAAAATGATAGCTTGATTAAAGGAGTGACCTTAACATTAGTTTTTTTTTTTTTTTTAAAGAAAAATTAAGATCAGGAATGTGGGATCAGGAACGTTCTGTGCTTTTACTTGAGTTACTTGGTTGATTTATGAGTAACTAACCCAACAAGTTTTTTTCTACAACTTTAAGTGCAAAAGACGAAGTGAAACATTAAGCCTGAAGGTACACAAAGGCTTACAACATCAGCAATTTACAATCCTATAAAGTGGACATCACATGCAGTCATTACATACTCGAAAAATATTTCTATAAATGCAAAAAAAAACTATTCTTTATTTAGATAACTAAACAAGTCAAGTTTGTTTCTAAAATATCTCAGTAAACAAACTGTGTTGATTTTGCTGGAGCAGCCTGTCAGAATCAGGCGTTCAGCTTACGTGGTGTTAGCTGTTGATCAAATCAATAAATGCATGGAAATGATAAAATTATATCAAAACTCACCGAGTGGGAGTCTCTCACCTGTGTCAGCCGACGTTTTGCGTCACAAATAAAGCTTTCTTCACTTGTCCGGGTTTGAACGCCTCAAACCCGGACACCGCCTTCCTACAACGTCACGCTACGTACCAGTCTGGCAGGCGGTGTCCAATGTTGCCTTCAGGAACCCTCGTACACCATAGTAATATCTATGAGCGTAATAAATACATATCAAAATGGTGAATAGACACAATCATGTGCTAGGGAATAGCTAGATGAAAGATGGTTTGAGCTGAAGAGACTGTCGAGCCTTCATGATGAGTTACCAGTCCGAATTAATTTCACTCGCATGGTGGCAGCACCAACAAGGTCGTAAAGCGGAAGTACTATTACGAATGTATTGTTGAAATTACCACAGAAGAAGCAGGTTTGTTGACATTCTCCTCCCTGCTGACAGCTGCCTAATATTCGGTCTTGCCTCTGGAAAAAAAGAGATGAAGAAGCTATTCGATGACATCAAGAAGGACATTAAATTCAAATCGTTGGGCCCTGGGAAGAAGCTTTCGGAAGAGAGCAAGTAAATGGCAAATTTCTCCCACAAAGTTGCTTTTCGCGTGTGATAGGGAATGGCTTAAAACGTTAGCACTTCGAGTCTGTTTACTTCATTAATAGTCACTCAATCGGCGTTTCTTCAGTTAACTTCTTGTCCCGTTGCATGTCACATTTGGAATAAGCTGTTGTCATTTGTTACTTAATATTACACTCAGAGCAGACGTCTAATTTCAGCCGGGCTAACGGTAAATCCCACACAATCTCATTAAGTCACGTGACCGCTGCTGCTCTACAATGAGATAGCAACTGAGGGCAAATGTTTCTGGAAGAATTACATGTATGTGTTCCATTTCATAAAAACATGAAATTTTGAGTTATCCATGGCCAAGATTCCAGTCCCATGATTATTCAGTCAGTCCTCCCAATTACTGTTCTCAATAAGTGACTAATAATTTAATTGCCCTTACTGTCATTATATAAGTACAATTAAATTTAATGCTTGACCATAAAATGCATAAATAAAGTCATAAAAAGATTTGTGTGCAATAAAAATTAAGGTAAAAGGGACTTGAGTGGTTACCAGCACTTGAGTTAGCTCCAGTGTTTTTAGTGCAGTGATAAAATACCCTAAACATCAAGAATGATGACACACCTAATATACTTTTGTGCTTCCATAATGAAAAAAGTGCACCTGATAGAGGACAGAAGAGTTCTGGTAGCAAGCAACCTCAACGCGAATCTCCTAGCGAGGGTTCCCAACGAGCAGGTGCGGCAGCTCTGGCCAGAGTTGAACAACATCAGCGGCCGAAGGTCCAGACTTCCCAGGATGCCATCAGGAACCAAGGTGAGTTGTACGCAAAGCCTCATACCTGTAAGTGAAGGACTAACATTACTTGAGGAGCCTCATGGAGGTGCAAAATTGTGCCAAATGCCAACATGTGATTGTGCTGGTTTGCAGTAAAGCGGGAATTGGAGGCCGAGGCTGCTGCTCTGGCCGGAAAAGAAAAAGCAGCAACAGCAGAGGTACATCGAAGTCATCCGGGAGTCAAACATCAATCCGTGCAACGTCAACTTCCCCCCATCCCTGATTACTAGGGAACCAACGTCGCCGGAAGGGAGGGACTCTCTGTGTCCGGTGTGTATTTTACCTGCCCACTAACGGGAGCCACATTAACCAAGAGTGATCGAGATGTCCACCTGAAGGAGGCCATTTTGATGGTATATCTTATAATTATTATTATTTCTCAAATTCCCTCATATTAAGTGCAAAGGCTTCTTTGACATTACATTTTTTTTGTGTGTCAGCGTTTTGAGGAGGACAACGTAGAGGCATCCGTCATGATGATTCACACATTTAATAAAGATAAAGAGAAGGTGAAAGCAGCAGTGGACATTATAAGCAAGTAAGATTAAATTATTCATGCCAAAAAAAAAATGCTACGACAATTTGTAATTTTTCTTCATTTCCCACAGATATGTCGAAAATATTTGTAAGAATCCTTCAGAGGAGAAATACAGGAAGATCAAACTCAGCAACAAAGTCTTTCAGGTATGTTTTTTTTTTTCCTAATCGACTTTTATTGCCACCTGGTGGCGAGACGTCGGCATTACAAGTGTTGTCCTATTTGACCATTCTGTTTGTTGGTGGTTTATAGGAAAAATTGCGATGTGTGGAGGGCAGCCGAGAGTTCCTGGAAGCTTTGGGCTTCATAAGCACAATGCTCGTTGTCGACGGTCAAGGTAAATCCAAGAAAATTGTCATGTGATTTTTAGTAAAGTAAAGTAAATACTATTTATTACCTGTACTTTGTGTGCTTGTTTGGAGACTAGAGGAGGAAGAGGAGTTTCTGGTGTTGCCCGAGCAAAGTCCCGACACCCTGGAGCTGATGAAGGAGCGGCGGGATCGCCTGCAACGGGGCGAACCCGTACGAGCGCTGTTGGACCGGCAGGCTCAGGCCTTCCGGGCGTCGGACAACGCCACTCGCTTCGAGCTTCCGTCAGAGTTCTACAACCTGAGTGCCGAGGAGCTAAAGAAGGAACAACAGCAAAAGTAAGAAAAAAAATTAGTGTTTTTGGGGCAATAAGTAAAATATTGGAGTCATGTCTTTTGTCAGGAGTGACTTGGTGGAAAAGAACTCCATGCTTCGAACCAAAGCCATGAGGGAGCGAGATGAGCAAAGGGAGAGGAGAAAGTATAACTATACTTTGCTCCGTATCCGGCTTCCAGATGGAAATCTGCTCCAGGGTACATAACAATATGCAAAAAAAATTCAGACATTTTGCAGAAGACTTGACTCACGTGCAACCCATCTTAGGGACATTCTACGCCTGGGACCGACTTCCCGTGCTGTTCGGCTTCGTGCGAGACTCCTTGGTGGATGGCTGGCAGCCATTCGAGCTCATCGCACCCGGTGGTCAAAAGTTGCAGGAGGATGAGGATGTGGCTTTAGCTGAGTGTAACCTGGTAAGTGACATCCAACAAATGATATGAAAGAATGCATCGTTAAATCAGGTGGCTTTTTACACATAACCATATTGGACACTGTGACATGATATCATTTTCTACATGACATTCCTTTCTTACTCTGAAAGGTACCTGCAGCTCTTCTTTCATTCGCCTGGGATGCATCCGTGCAAGCAGATATTGTAGCGGCAGGAAGTAAAAGCTCAACTCTCCTCAAACCAGAACTGCTAGAGACTATTCGCAATCTGAGCTGAAAGTTGAGTGGAAAAATATGCCCATGCCAATTCCCCTTTGCTAGGAGGTGAAATTGTCCCTCTCCAACTGACCATTCATATTTGTATTTATTACCGTCACTGCTAATCGTCTAACAACTGCTAACGTTTGCTTACGACACCTAACTGACTGAAGTATAAAGACAATTGATTCAGGATGCATAAATGTTAGAAAAGTGATGAATATGTTGCTTCTTTCACACTAAAATCCTGCAACAGAAGATCCAAAACTGTAACATTTGTATATTAAGAGCATTAAAGAAAGGTATGTTTCCCTGGTGGTATTGATAAGTCCTTTCTTGGATTTAACAGAACACCTTTATAAATATTAGTATTCCAAAAAATGACTTACTGAGGAGAAAAATATTAATAGCGAGATTTTGGAACCACAGTTAAAAGGTCAAAAGGGATCAAACCTGGGTCTTCTGTTGCCGTGCACATCCACCAATTCTGCAACATCTATGTGAAAGAAGTCTTTGATACGACCTCTGAAGGAAGGAAAATGTAGTTTTGACCTTGTTCTCCTGTTTAAACAAATTGAATGATTTAAACCTTTCCACAGAGCATGTCAATAATGGTAGTTTAAAGAGGTGAGTTTTATTTGTTTGTATCAAACATCTGTTGTAAAAAACAACAAAAATTAAAAAATCAAAATACAGTAATTAAATCAGCCCTGCCAGTGAAACTTCAGTATCTGACTTCATTTTCCTACTGAGACAAATGCCATTATTTCTTTTGTCGTTTAATTGCACATGAACCCATAAACACTCCAAGGTCTTCATGCACCTTGCTAGTTTGGCTTTTTGTTTTTTTGCGTTTTCCCTCACTGATAGAGATCAAGTCATAAAGACTTATTTCTATAAAGCTAATTTCTCTCTGCTTTCCATGTGATCTATGGTTTCCAAAATGCATTTTTGTCAATCTGTATTGTCCAAAATAAAGATTGCTTGCTTTGCATCTGATTAATGTTATTATTATGTAAGATTATACAATCCCTTTATCAGCATCAACCTTGCAAAAACAATGAAGCTGCTTAATCATTTTTTTTAAATTTTTTTCTTATTCAAGTACGCTAGCAAAACATTTTTTTTTAAATTCCAAATACTATCTTTTCGCCAGATCTAACTACACGTACAAAACTAGCAACTATACTCTAGCTGTTAAATGTTGGTTAAGGACCAGGATAAATAGCACCAAAGGAAACATGAAGGAACCTTTTAATCTGATTTTACTCTTGGCAACCAATATACAATAACATTAAAATGAAATTTCTAAAACGTAAATAATGCTGTTTTTTTTTTTCCGGACGATTCTTACAGTCAAGGACTTGAAAACACTCGACCTGCCTGAGAGACCTTTTAAGGCAATTTTCTGGCACCTGGTGATGGGGCGATGCTTACTTAGCACACAACTGTACTACCGCTTCATTGCCACCTTTTCAGGGGAGGTTATTTAGGAGGACAATGAAGGAGTGGGGTGAGAAAAGGTCGAAGCTAATTGTTCTCAGGTTGTGGCAAGGGTTGGAGCAGCAGTTTCTATTGGGAGAGCAGCTGTTTCAGACAGAGTGACTTCCATTTCATCACTTCCATCGGTGGAGGAATTCTGTTTGGCTGAGCCTATGCAGGAAAGTGGATGAGATTCAATTACAATTTTGCACATTTGGATACATGGGGGGAAAAACAATATAAATATGACCATAAAAACAAGTTCTGTTGCTTTCTCAATGTTGTGTCATTCTTTGTGAACTTTTCATGTACCGTCTGAAGCTTGCTAGTTATTATTTTGATTGAAAAGTGCAGTAATGGGCTCTCAATGATACAAAAGACAGATTTTTATTTTCTGCATACGCCCATTGCGTCTTTTCTCTTAAAGGTGGCATAATTTAGTGGAATATTGGCAATAAGTTAAGAAATCGCTAAGTCAATGTGCCTAAACAGTAGAAAAAAAACAAAAACAGCATCAAAGATGACGATTTTGACCAATGTTTTCATTGTCGCATAACCAATCAATATCATTTCAACCCTAAAAGCCTGCCATTTTTTTAAGTAGCATAAGACTCACTCACCACTTTGAATGGAGACAATAATGCAGTCTTCGTCATCATCCTCCGTGTCTGCTTGAAAGCCGTCGGCCTCCGTTTCTTCCGTCTGACCAGGGTGAGATTCGATGAGCCAAACTATTTCCTTTTTGTGTATTTATCAAAACGGGTTACCTGTTCTCGGTCGTTAAATCGTTTCATGAATTTGGTGATGGACATACTGCCGGTGCTCTTTCTTTTAGAGGCCGACGAAGTGGCGGAGGGAGTCTGCGGCGTAGTGGGGGAGTTGCCATGAGAGCCCGTGGCCGCCTCCTCGCGGGTGTCTTCCCGGGCACCGCTGGTCGAGTAAGACCACTGGCCTGGCACCGGGAGGGCCTCGAGGCCGAAGCGGGACAGGACGTCTTCGTGGACGTACCAGCAGCAGCGTCGGTAGGTGGCACGTTTCTCATAAACGGCGTTGTTTTTAATGAGACGCTTCACCTGTATTCTGAGGACAAAACAACATTATACAAAATATTTTTGAAAAATGCGCCTTTCACGTCAAGACATTCAATCTTTACCGAGTGGGAACGTCCGCTGAGCTCTCAGGGCTGGAGAGTGGAGCGGGTGACGTGGAGGCTGTTTTCTGATGACAGAATTCCTGAAACTCTGTGATAATTACCTTGCTGCTATTGAGGTTACCGTGCAGCAGTGGCAGCAGCTGGCTGAGCACTGTAAAGAAAAAATAATAATCAAAATTAAGTATGCAATATTTTAGGGATGATCTCAGCCCTCAGACTTACATTGCATTTCTTTTGCACACTTTTCAGTCTGTTCCTCTGGACTGACACTCAAGTCCGCTTTGGGTAGAGGTTCGATGAGGCACGCGGCGTACGACTGAAGAAGGTCGGAGACCGAGCCGTCGCCCTCCCAGAGGCAGCCCCGCACAACTGGTAGCAGGAACTTCATCTTACTCTTGGTAGACATTAGCTCTTCCCATTCCCTAGCTTTCACCCTCTGCTGCAGTTTCTGCTTTTCAAGGTCACCACCATCCTGCAGAATCACGCAACCATTAAGAAAGTTTGTCAAACGACCTTCTCTATACCATGTATTTATGCTATTGAGATCCCTACCACTTCTTCTAATGCCCCTTCATCATCTGAAAGATAACCGTGCGGGACAAAAAAGCCATCGTTGTCATCATCGTCCTCACCTCCCTCCTCTTCGTCCTCCTGGAAAAAAAACAAACAAACAATCATTACATTTTCAAGCACTTGACAACTTAACACTTAACAGTAAATACAATTTCTTCTTCGCAATTCAAAACAAGATCTCAGAGGGCTCAAAAAGAACCAAAAATACGAGCAAGAATGCACTTCCACATGGATGAGGGTTACATTATATTAATTATCTTTCATTAGGTAAAAAAAAGTGCTGTTAACAAGCTCGGTAAATTTGAAGATTCTTATTTCAGTCTTGTCAAAATGTATATACATCAATTAGTGTACCCCCAAACTCACCCCTTCACTGTGCGAGAGGGACTCCCCGGGTTCCTCTTCCTCCCATTCTTCATCACTATCGACCTCATAGTCCAACAGGTCCTGAAATTTAAAAAGAGGAACATAGTAGCTCAGTTTTAGAACACATTAAGCTTGTATATCAAGGTATGACTGTATATTTTTAAAAACTGTATTTTTTTTTTTTTTCAAATCAGTGAAAGAGACCACACATTGTTTTAGTCTAGTATATTTATAGTAGATCTGACCTCTAACTTGCAGTATTGATGATAGAATGTAATTTTACCGTGTCTTTCCTGAGGGGACAGCGTGGTGAGATGTGCAAACTCTTCTTTCTCCAAGTGCCCCAGTAAGCCGGGCGGTGATTTTCCCGAAACAACAGAAGCTTCATCGGACCGTACAGTTTCCGGTCAGGCACACCTTCTGGATTGGGCGCAGTCATGTCTATACAATCGCTGAGGAAAAAGACCAACAATTGATAAAACAGCAAACCAAAAATAGATAAATCATTTCTAGCATTTTTTTTGTATCCCACCTATCTGGGTTTTGAACTCTGGGCCTGGTAGCAGCAGAGCATCGTGGCTTCTGGCCAATCCAGTCCTTCAGTAAAGGCTGACTATCGCTGGATTGTAACAAACAGAGATCCAGTTCTTCCAAGGCGGATTCTTCACATTGAACCCTGCACAACGGCGCCATGCACATGTTGTCCTTGATCTCGAACGGAGCGAATTTCCCACAAGCCACCGCGAGAGTCTGACAAGGAAAGTGGATGAATCGATTATAGGCTAGCCTCCAATTTGTGTCCTTAAGGGTAGTTGCAACTCACCTTTGGAGCCTGCTGGATTTTGGCCTTCTGTAAAAACCTAGTTATCTCGGCTTTCTCTGCTTTGAGGCGCTAATAAAAAAAAATCACAAAAAACATCAAATGACATCAACACAACTGAAAATTAGAGGCACAAAACAGCTATCTAGCCTAAAAATAAAGTCTCACTAATAGCTGCATTTCCTCCAAGCCATTTTTTTTAAAGATTTTTTCTGTCCAATCACAAGGCAATTTAACTCACAATCTCACTTATTGAGAAATGAAACATTTCTACACAACTCACATCTTTTTCTTCTTTGACCCGCTTTTCCTCTTCTTTCACCCGCTTTTCTTCTTCTTTCTTACGTTTCTCCTCAAGCTTTGCCCTACAGAAGAAAGCGTCAATGAAAATGACAGGCCAAAAACATGACAACTCCAACTTAGTGGAAGTATGACTTACTCCAGTTTCGATTTTCGCTGATCCTCCTTGGCTTTTAACTTCTCTGCCTTTTCTCGCTCATCCTTTTCCTTTTTCTCCCTCTTTTCTCGTTCGTCTTTTTCCTTTCTCTCCCGCTTTTCTCGTTCGTCTTTTTCTTTCTTCTCCTGCTTTTCCCTTTTGCGCTCCTCCTTTAGTTTGCGACTCTCTTCTCTCTGTTTCTCCTTAGCGGCCTTGGCCTCCTCCCTTTCTTGACGGATTCGAAGCCTCTCGTCCTGCACTTGGAGACTCTACAGAGTGGAACAAAAAAAAAAAAGTTTCTCCATTTATTAAGTCATCTCTCAAACATAAAACTATGGAATATAAAATTATTATACTAGTCTCACCTTTAATGAACGTCTTGTCTTCCTTTTATTTGCGGGTGTTTCAGGAGTGGTTGTTGGCTCCTAGGAAGGGAAAAATAGAAATAAGAAAACTAAATTGGAACAAAAGGTCTGTGGACCATTTGAATGTTTCATGTCTGAATTCAGTTTTTTTTCTATATTTGCAATCAGCACAAATTATACTTTAGCTAATCCTGTCAAATTCTATTTCAGTTTTTACAAGGCAACTTTATATTCCTTTTCCATTGAATTTTTTTCTGGCAAATTTGGCCTTTTCAATTGGATTCACAATTTTCCATAAATCAAACTTTATGGCAGAATTCAATCATATTTACATGCCTTATATTTAATTCCTTTGATATGAGCATATAAGCACATTTGTCAGGTATTTTTATAACTTAAAATTGAGTGGTCTACTGCCACATACGTGCACACGTACTGTAGTCGGTGTGGTGGTAGTGGACTCATTCTTTTTAGTCCGTTCTGGTGTGCTCTCGTGAGAGGAACAGCCTGACGAAATTGACAAGGCTGACTTGTTGCCCAAAGTGGACACGTTTGCCGAAGCATTTTCTTCTTCCTCTTCGCTGTCCGACATGGCTGACTTGTCCAAAGTGGAGACGTTTGCCGGAGCCTTTTTCTCTTCCCGTTCGCCATCCGATTCCCGCGTCGTATCAAGAGGCAAGATCCCGTCCTCCATTTCGTTCTCTTCGTTTGCCAGGTTCTCTGAGGAGTCTGATGACGTGTGCGTGTCGGCGGCACGATCGGCACGTATAGAGTTCACGGGGGACGCGTTGGTGTCCCCGCATTGTCTGTCTTTTAATGTGCGGGTGGTGGTGGTGGTGGCCGCATTGCGGAACTTGACGGGAGATGGGTTGTCATCGGTCAGATCTACAATGTTCTGTTCTGAAGTGCGCTTTTTGCTGAGGAAACAATCGAGGGGCCCTCGGCCATTAACCAAAGGGGGTCTATTGGAGACGACTTGCAGAGAGGATTCATTGTCATTCTCTCTGTCAGAGACTCCTTGTTCGGGGATAATGTGTGCACAAGGACGTTTCGGTGATGGCTTGCTTTCTTTTGGTTCCGAGTTCATACGCTTGAAAGGGAGACGAGCTGCATGGGAAAAAAAAACATTGAATAAAATGTTTAAAATTTTAAGATTCCTGAATATGCTTAATAGTGAGGAATGATTAAGGATTATAGATAGTTTGGGGAAAAACTTTTGCTCAGTGTTTTTTTGTTTTGGGCTCCATGAGATGGAGTTGACTCTACTTAAGTAAAATCTCAACATGCAAAATTACCTTGTATGAGTTTCTTGTTTGATGTACAATCCATTCCTAAAAACAGAGGGGCATCAGAAATCAAATTCAGAGAGAAAAAAAAACAGAAAGGATGGCCTTTGCAGATAATACCCAGAATGAGCATTGGATAACTGAGTCCTGCGAATACATAGTACTTTATTGTTCTAGTGCCAACATTTGGGCCAGGTGTTATTCACATACACAAAGCGTCGATTTACATAGAACACGGTACCGAGTCGGTTTTAAAATGGTTTGGTCTGCTCTCCCGCCACCCAGTGAAACAACATGTTTAGTTGTTACTAACAACAACAACAACACATATACCAAACTTTTTTAAGTCCAAAAAACGTCGTGGCCTAACAGTTTTGAGAGTTCGGGTATCTAAAGAGATTTTTCCTTTAAGAGAACATTTATTGACGGCATTCTGATTTGATTAGCTTAGCAGAGATAGCCTAAGAAGGGCCAATCAGTCAACGGCGGTTCAAGCTGGATCTCCCCGTCCTTTGAGGACCTTTACACGGTAAGGCAAGCCACTACTTGGCCGGCCATTGTTGAGAAGGTTAAAGTAGGGGAGTTAAGACCAACGTGAACTTAGCTATGTTTAATAACCTTCAATGGTGACGAGACGTCCCATTTTCCATGACAATATGAGGGTCAACTTTGATTAACCGCGTAGACGCAAAGAATAGTTAGCATTTTCGCAAGGCCAACACGAAAATACTCATCTACTGAACACAATCACGACTGAGACATTCATTGTATGCAACATATAGAGGAAAACCCGAGGCGTTCGACGACACAAGATACATTTATTTATTTCGATAAACATCGAGCAATAATGCATTAGCTTACCTCTTCTACGGGGTTTCGAAGCTGCCAAGTGCCCCTCCACTGATGCTGTCTCCGCCGCCAACATCCTCGCACAACAAACGCTTTAAGGTGGATAAAGTTTCAATGCGAGGGAAAGAAACGGCCCCGGTCGAAGGGGGTACTATTTGTCGCTATACAACCGACATGTAGTGCTAATTCGTCCCCCCTTGTTTGCACACAGCCGGGGTATTTTCTTCCCGACTACTGGCCTCGCGCTCCTTGTCGGAATTGGCGGGAGGATGCCGCCTGCGTCAGAGCGCACAGCTGATTGGTCACTGTGGGTTAACCGGAGCGTTTGATTTGTCTAACATCAACGCGCGGGGTAAAATAATTGCACTTTCGGTGTAGAATTAAAGAAACTAATAATGTTTAAAACATTGTTTATGTTAATATAGCCTATAAGAGACCATTTAAAAAGAAGTAAAATTGCATTTTGACGATAGTAAATACTTAATATGTTTTCGGGCACGCTTTGTACATTAAAGCAGAGGTTATGAATTATACGTCACTCAGATAGCTGCATCGGGTGCTTCAATTGGTCAAAGAGTTTGGAGAGCTGCGTTCATGGTATTCTAAAAGTCGGAATTCGGTCTAGTGCGTTGTTCGTTTAGGTTGTCAATCAATAAAAACGTTTATCTCTTTAACTTATTAAATTTATTATCATCGACCTCTAAGACAATTCCCTGATTGCCTCTGAATCAAATATAGTCAAATCACATAATCACAACAAATTATCAGAGGGAAAAACAGGGCCCTTAAAACACATCCTTAAATAAGTGAAAATAAATAGGGAGATTTGGAGATCGTGCAGATGGATCCATTTTAATTAAAAAAAAATTCTAACATGCTACCCCGAGGCCTTTTGAACTTGCGTGTTTTAAAGCGGTGATGCTTCATAGATGAAAGTCACGCGCTTCCTGTTTACAAGATGACGTGGCTTGTGGATATTGTAGTTTTTTACGTGATCTAGCGCATTCAATGAGTTCATTTGGGAACTACAGTGTCACGCAGCCGCAGTCGTGAATTTAATGGGCGGGTCGAGGAAATGCATCCGATTCTTGGTTGATTTGCTGGTCATCACCCGCGACCACCCTTCAAATCTCAACGCAAAAAAGGTAAGCGGTAGCCCAGTTAGACTACCCCATCTTTTTCTATTTTTAACCGTGTCTCCTCAGTTGTTGTTGCATGGATTCTTTGTCCCGACCAGTGGATTGTATGAATTAAAGTTCAACACCCCCCACAAGGGGGACAACGCATTTGCCAATGATAAACCCATGCAGCCTTCCTGAACCATATATTTCCGTTTTTAGTTGTGTTTAAAGTATACATTTGCAAATGTAAAATAATATGCATTTAATTATCCTTATTTAATCAATTAGGCATTTTTTTTAGTACAGGCGAATGTTTAAAGACGACATGACAATAACGCAATATGTTGCATTTGTGTATATATTTATTCTTTTTCAGGTTGACAATCACATTACAACATGACAGGTGAGTGTGCCTTTATATCGTTTTTGTCAAAATTTGGAAAAAAAACATGGCTGTGTCCTTTTAAGTGACCATTAAAAACTTGTCATAAATATAATAACATCTGAATGCATACATTGATTGGTTAAGTATCAGTCACATGATCAAAATGCAAAAACATTGATCAGCACACACAAGTCAACTAATACATTGCACAATAAATGACTGACATTGGGAGTTATTACATCATACTTAAATGTGGTTTCACCATCTCCACAACTGGGGGAAAAAGTTTAAAAAATGCTGTTTACTATCATAGCAACTTTGAAATCGGTCGCAATTCTTTCTTTTGCAGGCCATGAAAACAACTTTCCCCCTCTGCCCAAATTCTTAAGAGTAAAGCCGTGCTTTTATCAGAACATCCAGGAGGAGATTCCCAGTCAACATCAGCAACTGGTGCGGCGAATCTTTACACTGTGGATGAGTGAGTCGTCTTGTTATGCGTAGGAGGATGCCATTTCCCGTATGCATTCAAATCGACCTCTTTGTCCACCACAGTTTATTCAGCGACGCTGTGCTTGAACGTGATTGGCTGCATCGCCTGGTGGGCCGCGGGAAGTTACGCCTCTAATTTTGGCTATTCCTTGCTGTGGCTGATCCTTTTCGCTCCTTGCAGTTATATATGCTGGTTCAGACCTATATACAAAGCCATCAGGTGTGTTGCCATGTATAACACTGCCGGTTATAGATGAAAAAATGCGTAGTTATATACTTCAGGATCTTTATTTGATCGCAATTCTATAAAAGAGGATTAGGCCCACGGAAGGGAAAAAAGATGGCTAAAACTCTGAGAATAAAGTTAGAAATCTGACAATAAAGTCCAAATTTTGAGAATAAAGTCAGAATTCTCAATTCTGAGAATAAAGTTAGAATTCTCAATTCTATCAGAATTCTCATAATAAAGTCAGAATTCTCAATGCTATTAGATTTTTTCAATTCTGACTTTATTCTATGAAGTCAAAATCGAGACTTTTTTTTCAGAATTCTGACACAAAAGTTTTTTTCAAGTGCTTTGACCTAAAACAATTATCTTAGCTATTTGATATAACTTTCTGTCATTTCACAACAGAGCGGATAGTTCCTTCAACTTCATGGCCTTCTTCTTCATCTTCTTCCTTCAAGTAGTGCTGGCCTTTATTCAATGTCTAGGATTGAACAACTGGGGTATTTGGTAAGTAGCAGTCATTCACCACTTCATTTTAATAACACTTGGGAGACTATCCAAAAACCTAAGTCTCATACACATATCTGTTTCTTCTCACTCATTTCTATGCAGCGGTTGGATCGCCACCATCATGTTTTTCAAAACCAATTTAGCCGCCGCCATCATTATGCTTCCCACCACGCTGCTTTTAACACTGGTGACCATCTTAATGTTGCTGGTCCTCATTAAGGTGAGCAGTCACAAAAAAAAACGTCTTCCTAAAAGAGCATTTCTCATCCTTCTTCTCGAACCCTCGCAGGTGCACAGACTGTACCGGGGCATCGGGGGCAGCATGGCGCATGCTCGTGAAGAGTGGGGTGCCGGAACGTGGAAAGACGCGGCCGTGAAAGCTGGTGAGGTCAGCGTTGTCGATCCCAACTCACAAGGGCCAAGTTTGCCACAGTACCCAGCATCCGTGCCCAGTTATACGGACAACCGTGCTTGGTGACCAATCGAGAATTGTCGTAATATAGATGCAAACCATTTCAAAATCACCCAATGCGTCTTTAATGGAAAACAATATTGTTGTTTTTTTAAAATACTTTTTTTTTTGCAAAATTGCCAAAAACCATTGTAAGGAACATTATTTTTAAATCCCGCAATGATGAATATTTGTCACTGTCCAATTTAAAAACAAACTTAATTCCATATTTGAATTTTTTTTTTAATATAGCCAAAACACAAAATCAATGTTTTTTTGTATATTTTAGATAAAACTAATTTGGGACATAGGTGCTTTTTAAATTGGATAGCAAAAATATTCTTCTATTGTGGATATGAGTTGATATGCCTTATAAATATGCTCGTAACTCAAAGCTCTTATAGTTTACATATTAATTTTCCATTCAAATAAAAGGTAATGGTAAAAAAATACATTGTGTTACTACACACTTGGTCATAGGAGAAATGTAGCTTATGTCATTTCAAGTGAAAGACTGAAGGAAAAAAAGATAAAATAGAAAAAGATGACAATGTGTGTCAATCTACTGGAATGCAAATCATTAAAGATGTCTTCTGCATGTAATGTGAACAGTGTGCAGGAACTTAAACACTGTTTTTTATTTCAAAGACCAAATGCTTTAGCTGCTGTTTAAAAGAGGTGTTTATTATATATTAGTCTTAAGGGTAAACACCATTTTTTGAGAAAATGCTTATTTCTTAAGTCTCAACTTTTCTTAAACTCCATTTTGTCAAAATGGGGGGCACTTTTGACACAGGCATGTGCCTTATTTGCAATGTATATGGTCTTAAAAATATTAGCTGGAGGGATTATATGTCACAAAGTGTCCTGGAATATTTTTTGAATTTCAATTTATGAATAGTATTTTCTTCATTTTTTTTTAAATACTACATTACAGTATATAACGCAGTTTATGTGCATTTTGGCCAAAATTATGAATGTTTAAGCAAATGTGCCTGTAATTGTTGATATTACAATGCATAGAAACATGTATTGAATGTGAAAAAATAAAAGTCGGACCATGGTTTGGGCCTATATTTGTGGAGTCCATTTGAATGAATTATTTTTCCAAGTTGGAATCATACTCTTAATATAATAAAAATGACATTTAGGGGATTTGTGAAGACTATATCCGCTGCTGTCTAGGCCTCTGTTTGCTGCTGCAGTAGTTTTTCCTGGCAGGACTTGGGGTGCTTGAGTCCTGAGAGCTGGGGGGCACCCTGAGCTGAGCTCTCAAACTTGGTAGTTGTGGGGGGTTGTGTGTGTTCACATAGGTTGCACATGGTGATTCTAAAAAAAATAAAAAATAAAAAACATGAAGAAATATGGTCATTAACTCACCAATAGACATACATAAAAGAAAAAAAATACACATCTTAGATTGTCAATCTCAAAGGGAGTGAAAGATTAGTCATTAAAATTTGATAAATAGTCACACACAAAAAAATACTGACTTCAGAAGGCTTTATATGTCATATATACTGTATGAAATTTGAATATTGGGGCTTTTGAATGAGATAAGTTAGAATTATTGAATTGGGGAGACTTTGAAAAGACGCCAGAAAGTGGTTGTTTAATGTGTTTTACTCCCTTTGTCTGTTTTTTTATTTATTTATGTTGTATTCACATATTCTGAACTGTTTCGACTGACATTTTTTTACTTGCTTAGCAGTGTGGTTAGCGAAAGGAAATCAAGACATTATCTGTCTGCGCTGTTTAACCACAACGAAGTGTAGAGCTCTCATTCTGTGGCATGTCATGTTGCACAAGTACCATGTTGAAAAAAGCTTAAAGGTTAAACTTGAATATTAGGCTATACCTTTGCGTTTACGTCGTCGGATTTGGTGGACACAAAGTGCCAACAGGATCAGCACGATAAGGCCCAACAAGCCAATAGTGATCCACAGCCATAACAGACCCAGCCTTTTGTTTTCTGTGGGCAACATAGGAACGCAGTCTGTAAAAAAACATGACTAATTAGAACTGTCCATTGTACAATTGGCATGAAATTCTGTTTTAAGCGGCCTTAAAACGTTCTTAAGTCTTAAGTCTTGAATTTGACTTGTTTAAAGTTCCTTTAAATCAACTTTTTACGTTTAAATGAATAAAAATCAAACAATTTCTTTCAGAAAGAGATATATAAACATTTTTTTTATAAATAACCAAGCGCTATTTGACAAAATCAGCTCAGTAAAATAAAAAATGCATAAATCTACACTATTGAGTTAAATGCACCAAAATAATAGTTATGTTTAAAAACACATTAATGACTAGCAGAATGACAGCCAATGAAATGCTTTTTTCATTTGATATTAGGTTTAAAAAATTCATTTTTACTGCCAACTATTAATCCACTAATAAACTAAGAACGTTTCACATAGTCGAAAGATCACTTATAGACATTAAGATGTCTCCAAATCATTTTTTGTAGCATCTTAATAGAAATAAATATTAAAATGATCTATATCAGTAGAAACAACAACTACTTGCCAACACACACGTGAATTCCACTGCAGTTGATGACTCTCAAATCTGGAATATCCATATGGATTCGGCAAAAGTACCATCCACTCTGCTTCTGCGTAATGTTCAATAAAGTATAATTGAGAAATTTGTCTTTGTTTTGATTTCGGCTTGACATGCTAGAACAAAATAGTTCCTTAGAGTGGATCAAAGATCCATTTGGGATAAAATGCCAGCATATCTTGAACCTCCTTTCTGTCCAGGTCAGGCGCTCACACAGATTAAGCGAGGAACCCACAGAAACATCCACTCTAACACGGGTTTCATTAAAAATGGCTGAACACTGAGCCGAGGCGGCAACATATACTGTGGAGAGATATCAGAGAAAAGATGTTTTCATTTGCTAAGCTTTTCCGTGACTTAATAATTCCCAATTACAATCATGCATGGAGTATATTGAGTATTTATTCGAGATAATACGCATGTTTTGGGTATTATGGAGGAAACCCAAGTACCCAGAAAAAGGCCACACATGTATGGAGAAATTAAACTAGGGATAAGATATGATACAGAGTCAATTGGGGAATCAAAAACATTGATAACAATAATATCCTTTTCTCATTCTCCCAAAAAATTGGCCAGATATTTTAAAAAAATCATATCATCGCAACTGTTAACCACATTATCAAGTAATTGTACTGTGCATAAAATCCATAAGCAAATTAATTGGGTCTTAAATTTATAATGCCAAGTTTGTACAGATTTTCTGCAGCTTTTAATTTTGCAACACATTAATCCAGACAAGTCCGACTATAATTTAATATTAAAAAAATTCTCACAATTTAAAATTTGTTATTCAGAACATGAGTCAGACTAGAGGAATTTAACAGAAATGTAAAACAGCACAGGAAATTTGTACTTTACAGTTCGTAATTGACAGATAAGATAACCACTAGGCAGATGTGTTAACCACTTGACTAAGAGAGGGGAAATTTTAGGTTTTCTAATAATATTACTGATAAGCAAACACCTACCATTAAGTAACAGCAAGGCAGGTTCCTTCATCCTTTTAGTTTCGAGACAAACTGCAGTCGAAGCCACAAAGCAGCTTTGAGTGCACAAGGAAGTTTCTCAGACTAAAATGTATGCACTGTTAAACAAATGTGAAGCCAATAGCCCACAGTTTTTGTTGTTGTTTTAAATAGAAAAGGTTGTTCTCTACACATTTTTTTAAAAACAAGCAAAGTTTGGGTCCTTTTTTTTTTTTTAAAGAAATTTATTATTAGGCAGACATTTTAAGTGGGAATG
Organism: Stigmatopora nigra; assembly: GCF_051989575.1. Lineage (NCBI taxonomy): Eukaryota > Metazoa > Chordata > Actinopteri > Syngnathiformes > Syngnathidae > Stigmatopora > Stigmatopora nigra. The sequence goes on from NC_135512.1 coordinate 5,266,475, forward strand.
GACAAATGTGATGGATGGTAGGCTCAGGTTTAGGCAATCGTGCTTTGCAAACACAAGCTTCTGGACTTTGGTGAAACAATGGCCCGCACACAGGTTCTGGTACATCATTGGGGTGGGGGGCTGGATTCTATGGGGAACAAAATATAATAATAATTCAATGATGCCCACTCAATGTATAAGTCGAATGTCCATTTTGAACTTGCCTTTGGAGGAAATAATTCACAATCAAGTTCTCCAACTTGACTGTGAGTGTTGTAATAGGTAGTTTGGCAAAATACATGATGCTGAAAACAAAGTAAAATATATAATAATTAAATGTGCTAACCCATTAGCATAAATGCTAACTCACAGCTCTGTCAGGACAACGAGGAGTACAGCCCACAAATGAATTCCGAGCCCCCTGAGCACATGAGGTCTCCACCATTGCAAACTTAATCCAGGTCACTGTACCGATAGTCTTGAAAGACTACAACAAGTAGGACAAAAAAGTATTTAAGAAAAAAAGGGCATGGATTAATCAAATGAAAATTAGCAATAAATCACCCCTGTTGTGACATGATCCAATTCCATCAGGGTGAAGTAGTTTTGGCGTTTGTTCTCCCGGTTGAACCTGACCACAGCGTAGTGCACTGCCTCCACAGCGGTTGGGTCATCCAGGGACAACAATTTGGGACAGCTAGGGCAAATAGTGGCCATCTCCTCATTGGAAAATTCTAGCAAGGGAATATTGTGGAGGAAATGAACAATTTTGTTACACGAAAATGGATTGAAATAAAACATTAGTATCCAAATGAGTCTCTAAACTGGCAGAAATGTCTATTTTATATCATTATATAGCAGAAAGTTACCTGGTCGAGTGTGACATTCATGTTTGGTGACTTTGGCAATACCCCATAGGACCCAAAACTCAATGCTGCAGGATGCCACTGCACCCTAAAAACAAAATAGCAAACTCGGTATAATACTTGTTTGTAATATTCTAAAATGAAATGAACACTTACCCGTTCCTCTCGGCTCCAAAGCTCACACTGGTCATCAGGTTTGGGGTTTGTAAAGTGGCATTTGGTCTGTGCCAGCTTTACATTGATATCAATATGACAACCTCCTGATACCTGGAAAGCAGGACAGAAAGAAATATTATTCCAACTTTACCCATTTGTTAACTTGGAGTAATCATTATTCCTCAAAATAATTATTCCAATGCAATAACCTGAAAGTAGTTGATGTTCTGGACCTCCTGCAGCTTGAACCTGAATCCATGTTTGTGATGAGCATTGATATGTTTGACACCAAAGCTCGCCACTGCTGCAGCACTTTCCTTGCTACAGTTTACAGATGGCAAAGAAGCCATTGCAAGAAGTCCAGGAAGAGTTGCAGCAAACCATAGGAGAACCACACCTATCTGATTCACCATGATGACAATTACAAAGAGCAGGAACTGTGAACTACAAACCCACAGGAGTGCTGACAGTAAAAGTAAGGTGGGAATAACGGGCTTTAAGCAGGCCGAGAACTTTTATGACCAATCAGAGTTGGAGGTTAAAAGTCTGACACTTGTGTCTGATTAGTGGTGGGCGTGATTTCAATCAAAAACTTGGTGATGGGTTATTTACATTATTATCAAAACTATTTATATATATATATTTTTAGAATAAAAAGGTTGTTTAACTTGATTTCCCCAATGCTGGGTCATGCATATTAAATATTAATAGGAAAAGCCAAACAACTGTATAGGAGATTTAAAAAATAGTGTGTTTATTTGTGATTTCTGATTTTAAAAAAGTACCACTTTTTGGAATCCCTGCACCTATGTACATGCCTAATGTATTGAATAAATTATTTTTAATTATTAGCAAATTTGGTTGTGGAGTAATGCAAATTATAGGAACAAAAGGGAATATGATACTTTTTAGGATGTAGTATTTATTTCAGTTATTTATTTAAGTCGTTTTGAACAATTTGTTAGTGCAATTTATGAATGTATTTTATTTGGCCAACGCCTATAACGCAATATGACCGCCACATGACGGCGCTCATCTCACTTTGCTCACAGCGCACAGCAGACATCTAGTTTTTCTATGAGATATCTATTATCATCACTACACTGAGAGAGGCGAGTCTACTACCCACAATGCATCCATGACGCATGCGCGGTACGATTTGCGGCCCAAAAGGCGTTGGTGCTCGCTCTGAGTCCGCTCGAAAGATGCGTTGCACCCTGGCAGCATCAGTACCAACTCCGCCGTGCTAATTCCCGGAACGCAGGCCGGATCAGGCGAGACACCGGCGGTGCTCATTTGCAGCTCCACGGGGGCCGTAACCCGGGACGCCAAAATGGGAGACCAGAAGGTAAGCCCGAGCTGGAGGAACAGGTGTTTCCGATTGGGTGAGGACATTGGAGGGCGTAGCATGCAAACTACAAAGAAGTCGAGAACGTGGAGTTTGTTGTCGGATGCATTCCTAAATGATTTAAAACATTACTGCTTAAAATGATTGCTTTTACAACAGAAGATTGCAATGACAGAAGTCATTGTTAAATTGTTGTCGTTGTCACGGACGGGCGGGCCTGCCTGGCTGCGTACAATATGGGCGAAGTCTTGAATCACTGTCTTCTGTCTTCATTCTTTTTAAATGCTAATCGCTTAAGAACGTGTCATCGTTGTTTCTGATTTTGCTTTTGTATATTTATTTATTGTGCTATTTCAATGCGGTTGGTCTACTTCAGTGTCTGCTCAGCTGCATGATTAAATTATGAATGCTCAAATTGCGCATCCTTCCGGACGTGAAGTGGCCTCCTGAGCTCGGGTCAAGTGGCTCCATCCAATCAGGTACAAGAAAATTCCTCACGTGACTGACGGAGCTTCCGAAGAACCGTGACTCACCTAAACGCACCAAAGGCATTTACCGTAATTCACTCCCAATTTGACTTAAATACCCATAGCAGAACCTGGGAAATGTTATTTAACCCTATGCAGGTCACTCATTTACACCCTGGGCTCCATTGACAGAGTAAGGCGTCTAATTCCATCATTTAAAATGGATGTGACGTCTAGCACCGTCAATGGGGCGGAAAGATTGAAATTCACAGTCATTCCTCCTAGGCTAAATTTGTGGTACATCCATGGTTGTCAAAGGCAGATGATGCTTTATAGTGGTATTGATGTCATATAACATTTTATTTTTAAGACAAATATTCATAATAATGTTAATATTATTAATTTATTCAGTCATTGATTAAAAATGTATAAAAATGTGATTAAAAGATCAGATTTTAACTGAAATATTGTAACAATGGCTACTTGACGAATTATGGATTGAATTGTGAAAAGTGTAGTACTCTGAGCCACTGATCCTGATCCACTGTAAATTAGTATGAAATGTGATCCAAATACTTTCATCCAAGCTGTTGTGAGTGTTTCGGTGGCAGAATTGTCAGACACGCATAACGGACAATGATTTTGATCTCCTGTGATTTGTGCCGTGTGGTTTAGTCACATCAGTTTGTCCACTCTGTTGTCAAGTGCTATGTTGGCTTGTTATGCTAGGCACGGAATGGTACCTGCCAGATACAATACTTGTCATTAGTGCTTTACAGTTATCAGTTCCATGGCACAATTACCCTGCAACACGATTTAGTGTATTTTTCCCCAATGGATGTCTGTATTTACCTTTTAATTTTTTTTGTTATAACGCAAAATTGAGGTACACATATTTCTTTCAGGAGTCTCTGCGTAAAATCACGCACACATTGGCCACCAAGAATGAGGAAATCTCTAATTTTGTCTGCACTCTCAAGCAGAGCCTCGACAACTTGGATGTGAGTAAATATGTCTTTGATTCATTAACCCTTAAAGGTGGACAGTTTTAAACTGTCGTCCTTCATTTCTCTATCACCTCCAGGCCAACTCCAACCGAGTCCTGGAGGATCTGGAGTCTGAATTCATTTCCCTCCACTCTGTTCTGGACGAGATGAAGGAGAACATGTTGACGCGCATTAAACAGGAACGCGCCAGCCGCACGTACGAACTACAAGTAAGTCTGCAGAAACTAATGAAAAAAAACATACTACATTACAGCACAATGCCTTTTCTTGAAAGAACAAACCTCACATCACAATTCTTCATCCCTTTGTGTTTTAGAGTCAACTAAGCGCTTGTTCCAAAGCACTGGAAAGTTCAGAAGAGCTGCTTGAGCTAGCCAATCACACACTTTGCTCTTCTGGGACAGATGGCTTCACTCAGGTAAATCTTGCCTGAAAAAGCTGACATGAAATAAAGAAAAGAAAACATTTGTTGTCACCGAGTTGTCCGCAGAATATTTTGATCTAAATATGACTTTAGCCATAATAATGGGTACCAAACTCAGTTTTCTCTTCGCTTCGTATCTCCTCTTTCTGCCTCTTTCCCTCCAGGCGGCCAAAGACATTAAAGATAGGTATTGTACTCAGCTCTCCATGGCTTCCATTCTACATTTATATAACCAGCCATCTCATATGATAGCGTGCATGCGTTCCAACGTGTAGTCACTCCTATCTTAGACAATAGCCACTGTGGTAACTTTCCATTCAAGAGCCTTTTTTTGTGTGGTGTTGTACCGCCCCGTGTCAAGTGGTCCCACCCCCCGTTCTCACTGCCTCCCTGAATGAATGCCCCCTTCCTAGCACCACTTTCAGGATGATGAGCTCAGTGGTAGTCTTGCCTAAATTCATCTCCATGCGTCTTCTGCATTTTGTGACATTCCTCTCTTGTCGGCAGCGTGACGATGGCTCCTGCTTTCCGACTCTCTTTGAAGGCTAAGGCCAGTGACAACATGAGCCACTTAATGGTGGACTTCAGCCAGGAGAAGGTCCTGCTACAGGCTCTTAAGTTTCTTCCAGGTCTGCTTCGCGACTTGTTTGGTTTTACACCCGATACAGTAAACACACTTTATGAATAGGAATGAGCTATGTTGCAAATAGTGGAGAAAACTAAAATGATGCACCTCCCCTAAAAAATAACATTTTCTCGTGTATGCACCTTATTTGTCGCAAAAAAATGATGACTCAATTGAGGGTATGGCTTTCCAGCTTTAACTAGGTCTACATTGTCTTTTTCTGTGTCTGTACTTGCTACTGCTACAAACTGAATTTCCAGAATACGGGATGAATGAAGGTTAATCTAATCTAAATCTAATATATGCACAAATTCACCTTGACATGCACAAAACTGCAATGTCACAAGACAAATTTAAAATAGAGAAAAGATAAACAGATAAAACGCTAAACTAAATTTATTTCGACATCTATGAATGAAATTCAAGAAGAAGAAAAAACGTACCTTGCATAAAACGTGAAAAACTCACTCTTACCTTGGGATGACAAACTTTGACTAGACTATGGACACACTCAAAAAGAGTGGCCTGGACTTAAAATGATAATCTTTTCATTCTTTTATTGTCACAGTTCCAGCCACCCCAGAAATCCAACTGTCCGAGTGTCAAGTGTGCGACAACACGGTTATCGTGGCCTGGACGCTAGCAGAGCCTGACAGCAAAATTGACCACTATATCCTGGAGCATCGGCGTACCAACCACGAGGGTCTACCACGGATCAGAGAAGACTACCCCTGGATGGTTGTGGAGGGCATACGCGAGATGGAGTATACCCTCACAGGTCTGCTTGGGATCAATGAGTCTACAAATGGGACTTGTAGTCAAACATACTTTGCCTATGTTATTGTTTTCAGGTCTGCGCTTTGATACACGCTTCATGACGTTCAGGGTGAGGGCATGTAACAAAGCGGTGGCCGGAGATTTTTCGGAGCCAATCACACTAGAAACCCACGGTGAGTGCAAGAAAAGCCATAAATTTTAAAAAAAACAAAGCTATATGTGTGGTGATGATAAACTATCTTCTCATTGTTTTATCCACCAGCATTCACTTTTAAACTGGATTCGGCGTCGGCCCACCAGAACCTGAAGATAGAGGACCTGAACGTGGAGTGGGACGGAAGCGGAGGAAAAGTCCAGGACATTCGTAAAGAAAAGACTCGAACCAGCTCACCCATGCAGTCTCCAGCTAGGTTTGTCTCAGAAGCCAAAAAGCACTTTATATATGATTGATATGTTTATTTTTTATCCCTTACTGCCTACTATCAATACCTAATGACTATGCCTTCCTGTGTTAAGTTCCCATATTTTCCCCAGGCTTGCGTGGGTTTTCTCTAGGTACTCCACTTGCAGAGTAGGTTGTTTGAACACTCTAAATTGTCCCTACCTATGATTGGTTGTCTGTCTTTTTGTCTCCTTGTTCTCTGCTTTTGGCTGGCCACTAATTCAGGGTAATCCCCACTTGGTGCCCATAGTGGGCTGGGATTGGCTCCAGCACCCCCTGAGACCCTTGTGAGTGAAGTGGTACAAAAAATGAATGCATACTTCACTAAAATCTCATTACTACACTTTTAGGCAGAGTTTTGGCGCCGTCTTGTGGACAGATGTTAATAAAACACCACAGAAATACATCTAGTGAATTATAAATCTGAAATAGCAAACAGTAATCCAGCAAGGCTTCTTTGTAGTGCTAGATAAATTAATCAGATTAAATTTTTGTACAGTGTATGTCAAATCTGTGCACATTTTTACAGGTTTGTTGGTCTAAACAATGTATGCACAAGTTTTGGCAAGAATTTTTTGTGACATGTACTTGACATAAATTTCACAGGCACATGTTATTGTCAAAATTCCAAGTCAACGTTGATCATTTGAGTTATGATGGCTATAACAAGGAACAGGTTATGTCATATTTTGTAACTATTTTTCATTGAACAGGCATTTTCAAGGCAGTTATTTTTTTGTCAATAATAGTATAAAACAACTTTATTTATTATTATTAATCATTACCTAACAGATGTCATCATTAAAATTTTCTTTTACAGGTTGGTAATGAAAACCTGATTTAATAAAAACTTGTGGAAAAATAAATGCCGAGCATGTCAAGAGAGCGCAACAACTTTTTACATGTAGACATAGTCATTAATGAAAAATGTTGTTACAATGTTACATAAGTTTTTTTTTTATTATTGTACAACGCCATGTTTAAAAACTGCAATAAAAAAACCTGCTACATCACTAAATATTGATGTTGCAGGTTTTTTTATTGCAGTTTTTAAACAATGCAATGTACAATAATAAAAAAACCTTATGTAACATTGTAACAACATTTTTCATTAATGACAATGTCTACATGTAAAAAGTTGTTGCGCTCTCTTGACATGCTCGGCATTTGTCTTCCACATTTAAGTTTTTATTAAATCAGGTTTTCATTGGAATCCTGTAAAAGAACAGGATTAGCAGGAACTTCAGATTTGTTAAGCAAATATTGTGATAGATAAATGTATGTCTTCATGTAGCAAGCATTGTCAAGTCAGACATTTTAGGTGAACATTTGTTGATTAGTATTCAGCTATCTATTATTTACATTACAATAATAACATTTTTATAAACCTTTTCATCCACGAATTATTGCTTTTAGGGCAATCAATGATAAAGATTAACAGTTCTCCAAGTTTAGATGAATTGGAGGTTTATTGATGGTGTCAATGTCATGCAATGATAATGTTAAGAAAAAATACGGAGGAAAAAAAATCAACTTTCCTACTTGTAAATATTTAAACATTTTATGGGCAAATTATGGGTCATGACAACATTTACCCAACATCACAATTTTGTCTCTTGTGTCACCAAGGTCAGCCCTGATGTCGCCAAAACGAGTACCAGCAACCCGTCCTAATCGAGATCGCTTCACAGCCGAGTCCTACACCGTTCTCGGTATGGTGAAAAATGAGCGGTAAGAGATCGAGATGATTGACAGTGACCTTGCAATCTTCCTCCCCGGTAGCCGACACGACCATCGATGCCGGCCAGCAGTACTGGGAGGTGCGCTTCGACAAGGAGAGTAAGGCCTTCGCCGTGGGCGTGGCCATACGCAGCCTGGGCCGCTTTGACCAGCTGGGGAAGAGCAGCGCCTCCTGGTGCATCCATCTGAACAACTGGCTTCAGCAGAGCCTCACAGCCAAGCACAACAACAAGGCCCGGATACTGGACTGTCCCATCCCAAGCAGTATAGGAGTCTACGTCAACTACGATGAAGGTACTTTAATGTGCCACGTTCTCACTGTGACGTCATTAAGAATGGTGGTTTTATAGGATTACAAAGAAGGGTAATTATTGATGAACCTATCACCTCCAAATTTACTACATTTTCTTCAAATTTGACTCCTACCAGATTACAAAATATTAATGAAGGTACTTTAATGTGCCACATTCCCACTGTGACATAGTTCTATAGGAGGGCCTCCATATTTACTACATTTTCTTCAAATTTGACTCCTACTAGAGTACAAAATATTGACAAAAGTACTTTAATGTACTTTAATGTGCCACTTTCCCACTGTGATGTCGTCTTATAGGAGGGCTTCCAAATTTACTACATTTTCTTCAAATTTGACTCCTACCAGAGTATAAAATATTGAATCTTGAAACTTTTCGAATATTTTTGTATCATTTTTTTAACATAATGATTTGGGACTTTCACAGAAAAATCCATGTCTCTTTTTTCATGAGACAGTAAGACTATGTCAACAGTGAAGTGTAAAAAAATCCAACTAATTATCATTATACTCTTAAAATCTAATGCCGTCTGATTTAATGTATTAAGTTAACAAAAGTTTAAGAGCCACCATTCAACAAACAACAACAAATGAAAAACAATTCCAAAGAAAAACCTGCAGCGTGAAAGCAGTTATTAAGTGTCATTATTATCTGTCACTTTAGATAGACAGTCCATAAGAAGCACTCATTCATCTCACCCAGGGCCGTGTAACATTATCTTTTGTTACCGCCTACATGTAATTTTTCATTGTCATTTGTTTCAGTCGTCATCTGTTGCTGCAGATAATGCAGCGGAGTCTTTACGGAACTTCTTTCGTAGATGCCGTGCATAGTTACGGGACGGTCCCTTGATTGGCAACTTCAATTCCAAAGTTTAATATTCACATTTGTAGTATGCTGTATCATAGTCATTTTTTCTCCCTCACTGTTGAACACTTTAAAGTTTAAACTGTCCGTAAATTGAAACCCATCGGCGTGAATATTGTGTGAGAGACACTTAGTGCCTGAGGTGGTGATTTGAAGGTCGAGATAGGAGGCTGGAAAATGAGTTCAGAGCTTAATTATGTAGATGCGAACTAACTAGTTTGGCAGATTTTGAAAAGTCCCTCAAAAAAGAACGCAATATTGATTTTTCAGGGGTTTCTTCTTATACACTTGCCGTAAGGGAAACACCCAGAAAATTACAAACATTGTGCACTGAAAAAGTACATTTCAAATGCCTAGTAGTATTATGATGTTATACAATCAAAAATTATAGTTTAAAATTCATAAAAGTTAAAATCAGACCAAAAATATATATATTTGGATAATTATTTAGCCTTAATACTGTTTACATCAACATTGTTGACGATTGGTCGCTTAATTAGCATATTCCATCCATCAAATAGTATTGCCTGCTAGTGTTATGATGTTATACAATGGTTAAAAATTATAGTTTGGAATTCATAAAAGTTGAAATTGGACCCAAAAATATATTTTGATGATTATTCAGCCGTCATAATGTTTACAAAATTTGTTGATAATTGGTTGCATAATTAGTATATTCCATCCATCAAATATTATTGCAGCAATGGTTTTCCCTTCATTCAAAAATGTCATTTTTCAAAATTGATAACAGACAAGCCTCCTGTCAATCAAAAAAAAAAAGTCAAATCCTGGACTCAGTGACATTTCAGATGCCAACTCATCACATAAGCGTGAATAACATACTCCCCCTGACTAAACTACTCGGACATCATTGTTCTTTTATTCCCGTTTTGTGCCACTAGGCGTTCTCTCCTTCTTCAACGCCAAAAGCAAGCAACTGATGCACACCTTCAGGACTAAGTTCCAGCAGCCGCTCATCCCAGCATTCATGGTGCGTTTAAATCCCCCTCTCCAACAGCCAACCACAGCCTCCACCAATCTGCATTTCCTCCATTTTGCAGGTCTGGAACGGTAGCTTCTCGGTGGTGACGGGCCTGCAAGTCCCTAGCGCGGTGCAGAGCGGTCAAAGGAAGAACAGCGGCACCAGCAGCTCCAACGCCAGCCTAACCTAGCCCACCCTCATCGCACCTTAGCGCCACCCTTGCATGCCTACATTTGCCGGCGATGTAACTCGCCCACCACGGCACACGAGTTGGCCTTCTTACGGCTCTACTCGACCAGCCGACGCCGTCCTACCACTTAGCGCTGGCCGCTGCCCTTCTTCCCAAAGTCCTCTTTCACTCTCTCCCCGTGCCTTTCTTCTCATTTCCACTTTGCCGCTGCGAGAGAGACGCCCTCCCCATTTCATGTTTGAGTCTCATGTGTTAACATCTAGATCAGTGTTACGTGTGTCGGTCTATTTAACCCAAATTAAAAAATATAGTCCAAAATAGAACTAGTGGTGTCAAACTCACGGGCCAAAATTAATCCCAGTTTGATATCATGTGGTCCATTTTATTTTTGGACCGGAAAATTAACTTTCTTGTCGCCATTGAGGGCCCTAGGCGTCCAATTTTGTCGTGAGGGGTAAATTATCATCTATTATTGTCAATAGTAGGAATTGAGTTAATATTGCTTCATTTTTTTCCTCCTCTTCCATTTTTGGGTACTTACAGGTATAACTTTCAGTAAACTTTGGAGCATTTTCTATAAATTTTGAAGGACTTTTTGTTCGTTTGTCGATCCTAGCTAATTTTAGGGCATTTCCTGACTACTTACTGTTGGTTTTGGTGCATTTTAAGGTTCCCTATTTGCTGTTTTGATGGAAGGGGGCAAATAAACCAATGAGATTGCAGATAGGACATTGAGCAAAGTGTAATTGATCACTCAACTTACTAAAATCTGGTTTTGCATCGCTCTTGTTGGGAAAAATGAAAGCATTTAATCATGTACGTATAGTATGGATGAATTATAAAGTGCGAGGGCGCGTTTGACACCCCTGAATTAGAACAATAGTATGAAGTGAAATCTTTCTAATCACAATGCAAACCCTACTTTCATTGAATCCGACTTGAAACAGCTCAGGCGTAACGCTCATATCTTTCATTTTCAGGTGCTTTACAGTCTTTATCTTTTAGGTTTTAAATGATGTTTGAACTGATATGTTTTAAACTTCATGTCAAAAGCCTCTTTTACACAAAAGGCCTGGCGTGTATCCACTTTTTATCTAAAAAAACAGAGTCCGTGATATTCCCTCAAGTGTCGTTAACAACAAACACTGTTGTGTCCATAACAATGTTTTTGTTTTCATTTTTTCAGGGGGCGGGGTCACTCGCATCAGTCACAGCTTATTGGGTGACACATTGAAGATGGTAACAAACAGGTCATCAAAAAAAAACTATTGTGGGCTTATACATGTCTTGTGATTAACAATGGTCAATTTTCATCATTTTCAGGGTTTCTTGGTCTGTCAACACTTATACAGAAAACCTGAAATCATCATTAAAAAAGGTACATGAATACATTTTTCAAAAGCATTTACAATATTGCCAGATTTTTATCTCAATAATTCTTAGTGGAAATGTTGTTAATCTGCTCCCCCTTAAAATTTTAATATTAGGAAAATTACATTTCATAATAATGTGCTTGATTAAAAAAAATACAAAATGTTACTTAAATAGACATTAAAATAATAGATTTTTTTAATTTAGTAAAAACAATGTAGTAAATCCAATTAAAATAAGAAAACACTTTCTACATCCATTATATTGAAAAAAATATGCTTTTCATTGAGCCGTCCAAATCTCAATTTATCACTGCAACATTAATATTCCTTCAATGCAACATTTAATATCATTTGTCTACTCATATTGCTGCACTGTTTGTGTTCAGTCCAACAATTAAGGGCTATATATTTGTATAACTGCTTTAATTTGTCATAAAACTGCAACACGGACTGCTATCTTCAAACTTTTTATGACCATTACAATGAATATCACACTCATTTCCAAGTGCTATTTACTGTGAATTATTATTGCCACCAAACAACACTCCTATCTTACGTTGTCATGCCGACTGACATCTAGAAAAACCTGAACTTGTCTCACATATCTGAAACCAACCCAAGGTGGAAAATTCTTTCTTCCAGGCAGTGTAAAAAGGGGCGTTAGTCAATCTTTTATGCTTATTGGGCTCATCATGGTTTCCTTGTAGCATCAGTTTGTCTAAAAATTCGAAGCATTGTATATCTTTACAAGAAGTGACGCTTTAAAAAAAACACTAGTCATCTCACCAAACGTCATTCCTTCTTATCAACGCATAAGATTTGTCCGCATGTGTTAAAGTGGCGTGTAGGTAAACTCCGTTGGGTGTGCGAAAGCTGAGTAGAATGCTGGATTTTTTTTGCGTACGTTTGCGAGCGTTTTTCACGTGTTGACCCGCTTTGACCTCTTCAATTATGTCCCCTTTCTTTATGGGCCTAGAAAAATGTACATGTAAATGCTTTAAAGAAGCACCCTGCAGGGATTATTTGAGTTTTTTTGTTTTTTTTCCGCACGCTAACCAAATTCCACAACATGTGCTGTAAATACTTTGAAATATTCACCTGTCCACAACTAGTGAAGTAATAAAAAGTTGTCTCCGTCCGTGTATTCTTGACAATGGAAGAAAATTGAATCCATTAATAAATGAGTCACTTAAGTCATTGACTGTGGTGGAATTAATTGGATGTCAATGGCAAGCAATGAGTTAAATATTACAGGAGAAACTTGGCTTTGTTAAGTATTCAGTTTAGGTTCATTTTTATTAACATGGTAGTTCTTTATAATGATAAAAATTATAAAAGCTTATGGCTGTAATATCATTTTCAGTATACATAAAGGTATTCAAAAAATACATTTAATGAAATAATATCGGTATTAATGACACTGCAATGAGTTGAATTTTACAGAAAGGGTCTGGTATTCAGTTTAGGTTCAATTTTTTTACCATTGTAGTTTTTTACTATGATATTTTTTTATTTTTATAAAAGCTTATGGCTGTAATATCATTTTCAGTATAAAGGTATTCGAAAAATACATTTAATGAAATAATAGTGGTATTAATAAGACTTGTTTTGTCATTGTTTGATGATTTTTATTTTAATTGACGATTTTTTTCTGAACCATGGCAATACAGGTAATATTTTGCTGTACATTGGTACTTTCTGGCTCCTGAATTTACTTTTTCTGTCTACAATTTGCCTAAATGAAGAAATCAGGCAGAATTAGAAGTGAATTTTTCAATGTAAAAATTTATTGTTATATATACAGTCCAACAATTTAACAACAAAACATTAATCAAATAATACACGGGCAATATTTAATTATTTCATCTGCCATTCCGTGTAGAGGTTGTTGGAGCCTATCCCAAGTGGGAATCGATCCCGCGCTTGCCCACATTGAAGTCAGGCGAATTATCCACTACCTCATCAGGTGGCAGCAATATTTGATATACACATATGTACATATTATGTACAAAAAGCTAACAGCAGCAGCTCGTGAGGGACACCGTCGGGGGAGGCGGGAAAGTGCAGTTGGTCGTCATGGCGACGGGGGTACCGTCAGAGACGTTCACATTGATAGGTTGCGGAGGTCGTTGAGGTCACTTTGGGTTCTTCTCGAACTTTTGCATGAGTTCTGAGATGGCCGCTAAAATGACAAAGATAGAGTTTCACATTGACAACTTCATGGTATTTTCACACGGAGTCGACAGTCGTTCATGTGCCAAAATACGTGCCAAAATGCGTATCAATTTATTTTGACGTGCCAAAATATGTGTCAAATTATTTTGGCGTGCCAAAAACTGAAAATTAAGTATGTGAGCCCGAATCAAAAATAAAAATGATAGAGGATTTTCCTTAAATATTGTATTTTCTTCGATATTTTCTCATTGTTTTTGAAAGATCTGAAAAAAAAACTGATGTGAAAAAACAAATCAAACCCACTTTTGGGCGCAAATCTTACTGTGAAACTTTTTGGGGTGAGCGTTTATTCATATGAAATTGAATTTCGGAATATAATCATGTTGTTGTTTTTTTTAAAAAATGCGTCTCGTCTACATTTCCATAGCGATAAAACACATACCGTTTATGTTGGGCTCTGTCTGGTGCTTCATTTTGTTATCCTTGGTGTGTGAGGCCTTGAGGGTGGGCGACGGTGTTGATGGCTGAGTTTTGCGAGGGGCGGGGGTCGGCGTTTTTAGCTTTTTTCGAGTCGCCTCTTTAGTGTCCGGCGACGTGCCTTTTGCCGTCACTTTTGCATCTGCCGTCAAAGTATATGCCGAAGCTTTTGGCAATTTCTTTTTGGTTTCTGACGTTGGCGCTTTGGGCAATTTCCCAGCTGCTTCTTTGGCTTCTGACGTTGGCGATTTGGGCAACAATTTCCCAGCTGCTTCTTTGGTTTCTGACACTGGTGCTTTGGGCAATTTCCCAACTGCCTCTTTGGTTTCTGGTTCTGGGGAAAGAGAAAATGACATTAAATTGAAGCATTTGTTAGCAAAGATTCTGTAGAAGTGAAATGAGTTAAGCCCTTTTATTGTGTATGTTTAACCCTTAATGGCGTCCAATCTATTTTGACTGGGAGGATGGATTGGACGCCAAACGCACAGTCAATGGCAATTAAACGTGAGCATTCACAATCAGTCGTTCTAGTTGAAATGAATTGGGCGTTTTTCAACGTCAAAAATAAATGTACAAATCTTAGGTCATCTATTGTTATGATTGGCCATTTCTTAAGTATATTTTAGTCATTTTAATTGGTTTAATTACCTTTGAATGTCTGTCTGTTGTTTTTATTTGGGTATTTGCCTTAAAGACAAATTAAGAATGAATAAAGAGATTCTTAAAGATTTTTTTCAGATAACAGATGATGCGGTGACATTTTGGGGTCATGGGGTCAGAGAGGTTATAAAAATGATGAAAAAAGATCTGGATGGAAAATAAAAGTGACTCACCTGGGGATGGCTCCATGGTGGAATTCTCGTGAACTGTTAAGATTGAAAGAGGTAAATCAAGATGAGATGAAAAATGAAGGCAAACCCGTTAAAGGCGACTGAGAGACGGCAGGTACTCACTGTCTTCGTTCACATAGACATTTTCTTCTTGCTCTCCACTTGGCAATCTTAACAAAGCTGTTTGGGAAAATAAAAGTATCATTAGTCTGCAAAGCTGCCAATCGGTGACAAGATTTTCAGTCCAAATACAACCACAATTATAATAGGAATCAATTGTTATGCACAATGTTTTGCAGAAACTGCTATTTTGGTATTTGTTTTTAAAAGATGGGTTTGATGTGTGTTTTTTTACAGAGTGATTTTATCATAAAGGATTTTTTTTGGGGGTGAGTTTTTGGTCCGCATTTTTATTCTGGGAAAAGAGAGATGGACACTAATAATTTATTTAAATTGTATTTACAATTTATTTTTAAAGTAAACTGGAATGAAACTAACAAAATATATTAAATAAAAAGACACCTTAGATTTAATTTAATTGTAGTTTTGAGGGAGAAAAAAAAACAATTCCAACTCATTCTTGGGTGGTGTTTTTAACCAAAAAAAATGTAAGAAACTATGTGGTGTTAACAGAGATTTTTTTTACGATGTGCTTTGTTATTTATATGAGTGTGTGTTTCCTTCTCTTTTTGTACCTTGCTTACGTTGAAACCCTTGCGGTGGAGCATGCACGGAGGAATTGGCACCACGTACTCTCCTCTCTCCATTTTCATCATTCAAGCTGACGTAATCTACAAACGCCCCCAAAAAATCAAGTCATAAAGAGAAAGGGACGCTGCAAAAGGTAAAGATTTGGAGAAGACTTACAAATATTTTTCTCATAGGTTTCCTCCCTCACCAGAGTCTTCAGAGCTCCTTCTGTGGCTTCCAAAAAGTAATTGACAACTTCGTGCAATGAGGTACATACAACCTGCAATTACACACAAACCCACGTCACTCATCTTTTGTGTTTAATTAGCCAGTCAAAATTGGCTGAGACAAAAACCCCATAAATATTGTTATGTAATGCATTTGATTCAAGCTATTTTTTTTCCTTAAGATAGATTCTTGGTGTAAAATTTCTTTATCAAAATTTCCAGTTCTTTTGTTACATGAATTTTCTTAAATCAATTTAAGATTATTATTTTTTGGACTATCAAAAGACATTCATTTAATCCATTGCTTACTGATGATGTCATTTTGTTTGCTGCCAACTCTCCCAGGCAAAATGGATTGGATGTCTAATGTCAATAGTGATAAAATATTAGTAATGGAGTATTAGCAAGCTGTTGCTTTAAATGAATTGAAGTTAAATACAATGAAAAGAAAGTAACAACTATACAGTGTCACTTGTTACTCCATTAATTTAGTTTTTATGAACATCATACACAATGTAATTATTCTAATTCCCAATAATTCTCTGCTTTTCCATATCACAACACAGAAAAAAACATTGCATTCATGTCTTATTCCAAGTCATCTATACTGCAGAGCTAAAAATACACTCAATTTTTCATCGAAAGTAGAGAAAGTGAAAAATCAAAACACGTATTGGCTAAAAGAAATATGTGAGGCACAACCCATAATTTGCCTAACCCTTTCCAAAGTACTCAAACACTGTTCAACCTTTTTATAACATGGAAAATAACTCTTTGCGTTTCTCTTGTCAGCCATTAAAGTTTCAAGAGTGGACTTACAGGATTATCCACGTCAATGCTGAAGCGGTCATCCTGCGCGGGACTCACGTGGTAATGTTTGAAGATGGGCCTAACAATTCGACAAGGTATGACAATCGGGTTATTAATATCGCCGATACAAACACTGAGGCGTGGGGTGGAATGTCAACATACCCGTTCATTTCTTCTCTGGTGCTGATGGCAAAACCGTTGCCGTTTCGACTTCGTCTTAGCAGCAGATTTCCTCGGCTGATCTCTTTCTGCAGCAAAAGTTCGGCCTCCACGCGGGTTACCGGGTGGAAACAGCTATGGGATGGACCAAATCCTTTATTAAAGATTGCTATCATCCTAACAATGGACAACAAGAAGATAGAAAGCAATAAAATGCAGTTATTCAAGACCAATACTGATTATTAGTAACTAGAGGAGGCCTTAAACCGATATTTGGAGCTGATAACTGATATCTGCAGCAAAAGTGTTAAAATTGGTTGGGGAAAAATAATCAGTTGATTTATATTGCACACACTAAAAATGGATCCAAACTGCGACCGTGTCAGTCGTACAAGTACAATCGAAACTAGAAAAATTGTGCCATGTTGTTGCGGCTTGAAAATTCAGGTGAAAAATAGCTGGCGCTGTAATTTGCAAAACATTCACTGACGTGAAGCATATTAAGTATGTAGACTAAGTGGCTTTTTAGTAGTATGAATGAGTTTTAATTGTTGTTTAGTTGCTGTGCCAACAGAAAATACACCAATTGGGAGAGGAGGTGTGTATTTGCAGTACAGTTTAATGATATGTCTTTCTTTCTCAAGAAGAGACATTAGTTGTCTTTCTTTGCGGAGTTGGTGTGTATGTGTGTGTGTGTGTGTGTGTGTGTGTGTGTTTGCAGATGGTGAATGTTATGTACATTTTTGTTTTGTCGAATTCCCAATACAAAACTGATATTTAAAAATCATATTCATTGCATTTTTAAAAAATGTCATCAAAGCGATTAAACATAATTCATTAATATTGTAAGGGAAGATACATTTTGTGCAATAATGCAGTTGCATGAGGGAAAATAAATATTTCATCATGAATTTTCATGATGTATTTGTAGAGAATGTAGTATTTTTGATAGCAGGCTAATATAGAGACATACCTTTATCACAACGTTACGCGATAAACGAAAAAAACGCAAAGTAGAATCACCCCAATTCAAAAAATATATATATTACTATTAATTTTTTACTTCAATGCTGAGTCTTAGTAGCAATTGGAGGACAGGGAAGTGGTTTCGGTTGCGAATTTCAGCGTAGATTTTCATTTTTTTTACTTTAATAAATATAAATAACCCCCCAAAAATTCCCCCAGAAAAAAAAACCGTGATGTAGTGAAGTCGTGATATTTGAGGGATTACTGTACTTAGCACAGCAGTACTTACTTGGGCATGTCTGGTGAGAAGTCTCCGCCTGGAACCGGAGAATGCTGTTGAACATGGTGTAGTCTCTCTTTCTCTTTTTTCACTACATCTTCCAGCATTCGTATCTGGCCCGGCAGCAGGTTTAACATGGATGGCACAGATAGCTGTAACGCACACACAACACCGCTATAAAAACCAATGAAGACGGCACGATACTAAGAACGGGTTCTAGAACCAACCTCAGCGACAGATTGAATCAGGCCCTTCCACAACTCTCGATTCTCTGCGTTTGGTGCCTGATGATGAAAAAAAGGTTTCCGTCAAATGCACTTTAATGTTTTTTTCATTTAAACGTATGTATATCTATAAATCTTCCCCCTACGCAGATTTTGACGATGCCCTCTTCGGTCTGAAGGTTCAGTTTGGCTACATCCAAGTTGTGATCCAACGTGTTGTCATCTGCGATGGTGACGAGGCCGTTAAGGTCCAACTTTTCCGTGAACTGTTGAAAAAGTAATGGTATTCATATTTGGGAAGCTGTGATTTCATTTAAATGTTACTTACGTCAGAGTCTCTTTTGTCGTTGTAGAAATACAGCATGTTGCCGCACAGACAAGTCCACATTTTGCGAGATTTCTACAAGACATAAGGTGAGGGAAAAGTATAGAGGTCATGATGTAACTCAACAAAAGGAAATGTAATTGATGACATGGAATAATTCCGTCAAAATGTTTCCACTGATATTGTTTTCTCATAGATTTATGTGACAGCTACTATGTGACAGTTACATTGACAAGACAGTCTTACCAGTTTTGTTTTATGGCATTTTGCTAAAACGCAGCAGATCAACAAAAGCATTTTAAAAAAGTTTTTTTTTTACTTTGTTTTTAAACCAAAAATATTTGGACAAAAATCCTGCAAAATAAATAAAATGTTTCCTAATTTTCTCTTTTAATTGTGAATGTAAATAAATAAATTGGACACATATTTACTAATTTTCTTTTTCATACAAAAAGATTAAAAGTCAAAAAGCAATTATTTCCCCTTTTTTATTAAAAAAAATGTAAATACATTTAAAAATAACTCAATAAAAATATAATATTAAGACTTTTAATCACTATATGAAACTAACCTATGTTTCCCCTTTTTTGATTAAAAAAATGTAAATACATTTAAAAATAACTCAATAAAAATACAATATTAAGACTTTTAATCACTATTTGAAACAATAACGTATGTTTCTTTTTTCAAGATTTTCAAACTTTGACAAACAATGAAATATGACAAAAGCATCCATAAATGCAATATTTACACAATATTATTGTTTTTATCTAGATTAGGGATACACTAAGTATAATTTTAGTAGTATGAAGCTGTGGAGAAATAACTTGAAATTGCAATAGAAACAAAATGACAGCAATTTTTGTTCCAATTATTCCCATTGTCATGTTTGCATAATTTAAAAAAAGCGTACTAGAACCATGAATAATATCCGTGTGTAAACAAGCGATTCATTCTTTTTCTGGCACTCAGCAAATTGCGTGTAATTGCTATTGTTTCCTCGTATAATCTAAAAAGTGATGAAGCAAATG
Source organism: Stigmatopora nigra (assembly GCF_051989575.1). Lineage (NCBI taxonomy): Eukaryota > Metazoa > Chordata > Actinopteri > Syngnathiformes > Syngnathidae > Stigmatopora > Stigmatopora nigra. Next base: position 5,286,226 of record NC_135512.1, read on the forward strand.
ACTTGATATAATTAGTGATACAATTTTAAAGATATTGAGCTAGTTTGAATACCTTTAATTGGGTTAACCCTACATTTGTTATCAGCAATATTTAAACCATATATATTCTGTCAAGTCTATTACAATTTCCCTTTAATTCATCAGGAAAACTCTTATTTTTGGTGATGATTTTTGATAGTTACAAGAAACAATCACCAAAAAGTGCGTCAAATATTTCTCTCATTGTGAATGATGTGTTTTGTGTGAGTAGTTGCCAAATGAAATCAAAGTGAGATGAAATCAAATTAAATCATCTATTATATGATGTTATGATGATTTTCCTTGCATTGTCTTAAACCTTAAACAGAAGATTTAATCCAAATAAAAACCACTGACAACTCCAATGCACTAACAAGACTTTTGTCATCAAATAAAATGACAAAATTTCAAGTAATATGCTAATATTTGAAGTAAACAATATGTTATTTCCTTAAATTTCAAAATATGCCTGTCCCAAAAGCAAAATCTAAATATATCAACATCAGCATCATTATTGTAGTAACTTTTTCAAATATATCACAACTCACAAATGCTGCAAAATTCATTCAAGATGAATAAACATTACACGGAAATACAGGTTTTGACTAGTACGCCCTTTCTCAAAAGTGTTACATTTTAGTTTCATTCTTTGCTGATTATTTAAAATCCTTCAACACTCATTTCAACTGTTTGTGATTTATATGAACAAATACAACGATGTATTTCATAAAACAAAGATGACTACCATTTTCTCTACCTTATCTTTGAAGGAGCGCTTCTCCAAGTAGCCCTCATAGTAGCTCTGCCGCCTATTCATGGTGAATGGAGTCTCCTCAACACTGATACCAAAGCATGACCTCCTCGATTTGATTAAGAAGTCGATTGCAGGGTGAGCAAAGATATACTTTGTATGTTCCTCTCGGCACGTCCCACAACTTCTTTCTTAAATGTGGAAAGTACCTGTTTACAGGCTGGTAAAGTAGGTAGAAAGATGTAGAACTGGAACAACTGGCTTTTCCCTTTATACAAGGGAAGCTTTAAAATAACTTCAGCTTTTTGTCATGTTTTGCATTCGAATTGAAACAAATGCAAATGGTCATTTTGCAATTGCAATTTAAAATGCTGCGATACATGTTATTGTAAAAAAAATCCACTCTTTTGTCAGGATTTTATTTTATTGGAAAATTATTATACAAATGGGTGTTTAGCGGGTTGGCCTCGCCGTTTTGAGATCGAGGGTTCAATCCCAGGTGCGGCCCAGTCTTCTGTGGAGTTTGTGTAGTGTCACATTAAGATCATATATTGTCTATATATTGTATATTGATTCATATATTGTCAGATAACAAAAATATTCTATTTATGAAAATAATTGACACCCGTATTACGTAATGAAATAATTGCGGTTAACTCTTTTTTTTATCAAAAGCTTTGTTTTATGGACTTTATTTCCTCCAAACAGGTTTAATCAAGAAATTACTCAAATGGAACCGGTCTGACAACCCAAAGTTGGCCAAAAGTCAGATATTCATTCTTTATCTTCTACATCGCTTATCCTCACAAGAGTCGCGGGGTTACTGGAATCCATCCCATCTGAATTTGGGCAAAGACTAGAGACTGGTCACCAGTTATTACAGACTGACAACCTTTCATACACTCACAAATCCCCAATCCCACTTTCCTGCAGCGAATTCAGGCGAGTGAACCACTACACCATTAAGTGAGATATTCCAATGTGCAAGGCTTCCTCCCACATACCCAAAAATGTCTCGTTAGTATGATTGGTTGTCCTCTGTCTCCTTGTGCCCTGCGATTGGCTGCCCCCCGGTGCCTGTGGTTCACCCAAATAGACTCCAGCACCCCCTGCGAACCTTTTGAGGATAAGCGGTTCAAAAAATGAATGAATTAATAGTAACATGAGGTTAGGTAAGTCTTAATTTTTGAATGGCTCTCCACTGTACCTCAGAAAGGGCTACTTTATCATTAATATCCATTTTGTTTTTTTTTCAATCTAGAAAACATTACGAGTCATTGCTACTCATTTTAGAACGTGACGCAGCAAAAAATGAGATGCCTGGAAATTGATGACTAGACTCTAATCCGCTTTGGCAAGGCATATCGCAACACCACGTGACGTCAGCGGTGTGACGTCATCGAACGTTTCCGCAACGCTGGAAAGGTGGCGACGTTACGTTCCGTCCTTGTATACGGTGCAAAAAAGGGCGAATTGAGCAACACACCGTCAGTGACAACATGGCGAACAGGGACGACGAATATGATTTTCTATTCAAAGGTAAAGTGCCGGCTTTTCTTTGATTTGCTTGCAAAAGCGCACGGCGTTTAGCATGCGTGCTCGTTAGCATTAGGCAGCTGCTGAGGCTAATGCTAAACAAACAATGCCTTCATCACGTCTCTTTCATTGTGGACAAACTTGTCATTTCGTAATAACCCTTTTTCTTGAATATGATGCTTAAAGTCCGTACATTAGTTAACAGCAGGTTTACCGTACGTTTCCAAAAGTCGAACAACTTTTGGTTAAGATAACATAAGAATATTAATATATTTGGTTGGTTTACTTGAATATCTTCTTTTTACAATTTACATCTCTTAATATTGCAAGGCTTTCGTTGCCCAAATTTAAAACTTGTGAAAACGAACAGTTTCTGGCTCACTCAATGCGAAAATAAGCAACAAAAACAGTTGCATCTCATAATGTTACACATTTTCTATTGTGAATTACACTTTTAATAGCTTTAGCATTAATGTCTCTTCTTTGGTGATAATTTTAAATATGGATTGGGAAACAAAACACACAATAAAGCGATAACATCAAGATTTATTTACTACCAATCAGATGAACAATAAAGAACCCCTTGGGGAGTTTTTCTTATGCAAGTTTACACAGTGTATTACCTGAGGCAGAGACAAGCAAAATTCTCGTAATTAAGTTTTCCTGGCAACGCTTTGCTTTTGCATAGCTTCCCTGATGTAATTAAACCAATAAATCATGTAATAAATCAAGTGACCCATTTTTCAAAAGAGAGAGTCATTATAGTTATATAGACAGTGATCCCATCAATTTGAAGTGATAAATTTGGATCCATTTTTTGTTTTGCAGTTGTTCTGATCGGCGATTCCGGGGTAGGAAAGAGCAACCTACTGTCTCGCTTCACTAGAAATGAGTTTAACCTGGAGAGCAAGAGCACCATCGGGGTGGAGTTCGCCACACGTAGTCTTCAGGTGGACGGCAAGACCATCAAGGCTCAGATCTGGGACACAGCTGGACAGGAACGCTACCGAGCCATCACCTCGGCGTGAGTGTCGGGCGGTCGCCGCCGGCCATGTTTTGATGACTGTGTGTTGACCGCCCATTGTTTTCCGCCGGCAGGTATTACCGGGGCGCAGTGGGCGCTCTACTGGTGTACGACATCGCCAAGCACCTGACCTACGAAAACGTGGAGCGCTGGCTGAAGGAGCTGCGGGACCACGCCGACAACAACATCGTCATCATGCTGGTGGGCAATAAGAGCGACCTGCGACACCTGAGGGCCGTGCCCACCGACGAAGCGCTGGTGTTTGCGGGTAAATATGACGAGTGAAAAAAAGTGGGGAAAGAGAGTAAACATTGTCCTCACGATTTTGTCGCCGGTTCAGAAAAGAACACGCTGTCGTTCATTGAGACCTCCGCGTTGGACTCCACAAATGTGGAAGAAGCTTTTAAGAACATCCTCGCAGGTAAAAAAAAAAAACTTTTGTTTTGTTTTTTTTCATTTTTTTCTTCTTTTAAACTGTTTCCAGGTCAGCAATATAATATTAATTATCTGATAGTTTGGACAATTATCATTATTGTATTTTTTTGTTTCATTAATACATACAAAATCCCAAAATTATTAATTAAAAATGAATGACATCAAAATGACTAAAAACAGAAGTACATACTGTTTTAATTGAGGCACAAATGTTCAAAAACTGGATATCAAAGTTATAGTTACTGTTGAATATTATATCTAACTAAGATGTCATTAGATTAAGTCTAAGTTTTAGTTGAAGTTAGTTACCTTGTTAGGTCTCTTTGGTTTTGGCTCAGTAGATTTGTTATGAAAGTGCCTTTTTAAAGGGTAAACAACCAATTAATACTTGCAACACATCCTTTGCAGAAATCTATCGCATCGTCTCCCAGAGGCAGATGGCGGAGCGGTGCGCGCACGACGATTCGCCGGGGAACAACGTAGTCGACATCAATGTGGCGCCCACCTACGACGGCCACAAAGGGCCAAGAGTGCAGTGCTGCCAGAACATGTGACCCTAACCTGCATCATTCTTCTTCAAGGTGGTATCACTAAGGACAAGCACTTTTTTCACCCCCTTGTTATATCAAAAAACACATTGAATGCTCATGGAGCTTTGCACCCCAGACCAAAAAGTCTTAACAGCAGTATTAGTGGCTCCCCGTCCGCCTTCTTTTTGCGTCATGCCAAATATATTTATAGAATGTCGTCATTGTGTATTTATTGAACGCTTATTGCTTTGAGTTGTTTATTTTTAGCAGGGGAAGAGTTCAAGACTTATGTTTACAAAAAAATGATTTAAATCCAAATATCTTATTTGCACAGTTGCTAGAAAAAGACTTGGGTTGGTGTGTGTGAACCTTGTGTGGCCATTCAGACTAAGGATTTTTTTTTGTTAAAAAATTCATGTACACACTATTCCCCTGCCTTTGGTCGTTTTTGCCTGTGCACTGAAAAAAAAATATCTTGAGACCCTAAGAAAAATAGCCTTAGTATACTATGTTGGGACACAAAAAATACATTGTTGTTTTAATGTTTATTAGTCTAATACACGTTACTATAAAAACAATGTATTTTTTGTCTATTTTTAACAGGCATGACCGTGGACGCTAATGCTTTTTCTTTATCCTCACTAGGGTCGCGGGGGGTGCCAGATCTCAGCTGAGGAAAATTACTTTTTTCCCCTTTGATTAGAGACCATGTATAGTAAGGCTATTTTTTTTGTTAAAAATTTATACAGCAAGGCTTTTTGTTAAAAATGACCCTGTATAAGCCTTTTTCTTTCCCAAAACAAAGACTACCACTAAGCATCCCCTAGTCCTTAAAACCAACGTTCCACTGCACTTGTTGTCGAGGCTGGGGGGAGTCTTGCGTCTAAAATGTAAACATGTGGATAATCCAACCTCTCCCATGCTTGTAAAAACAGATGATCCCTACAATCCCCTGCCGCTCCCGTTTCAAAACACAAACAAACCCGTTTAAAAAAAACATTTGGTGGGCCTCATCAATGTCGTTGTCCATTTTCAGTGCTTCTTTGCACAATGATTTTAATAAGAATCATCCAAATAAATAGGAAATAAGAGCACTCGACAATTTACCGTCAACAAAGTGGAAGCGTGGCAAGAAAAACTATAAATTTTAACTCCAAACAAAAGTATTCCATTAAAGTAACTGGCGTGTTAACTCATAGTCCACCAGTGACAGTGATAGGCATCCAATCCATTCGAACGCCTCCTGATCCAAATGGATTGGACGCCCATTACCACTGCCTTTTTTGCTAAAAATGGTTTGGATGTCCGTCCTCGTCAGAAGCGTTCGACGTCGTCCCGTCTTTGCTTTCAGAGTCCATCAGAGGGAGAAAAGCAAAGCCCCCCTCGGTGTCTCATACTAAATTGTCGGGGCAGAGTGTGTGGAGTGGCACCGGGGAGCGCAAAGGATCCTGGGACGAGGCAGCTTCCTTGCTTTTGGGAAGTAGAAGGCGTACTTGCTGCTCTTTTCTTCTCCACTCAGAGTATAGCTTACAGTGGTAGCGAAGGCACACCTGCAAGTGAGGATGAGAAAGCCATTAGCATTCAAGTTTAGTAAAGCTACAAGTTTGAAATGGTGGGTTGTGACTGTCTTTGAGAGGAAATAGACCAATTTCAAATTGATACATAAACAGACGGTGGCCCGGTGGTTGAATGGTTAGCATGACAGCCTCACAGATCTGGGGTCTTGAGTTCAAATCCAGATGGGTGCATCTGTGTAAAATTTGTTTTCATGTTCTCTAACCTGTGCATCTATGATTGAGTGTACATATGTATGTATGTATGTATGTATGTATGTATGTATTTATGTATGTATGTATGTATGTATGTATGTATGTATATCTATATGTCTGTCTGTCTATGTATGTATGTATATATACGTACATGTACATATATACAAGTACAAGTAGGAGGTACTGTAGGAGTCAATTTATGTCATTACTATGCTGGTGTGTGACATTTACAATAAATCTGGCTGAGTGTGTTGATGTGGCTCTTTGCGGTAACACAGTAAAAATTGTGGCTCTTGGTCTCTGACTGGTTGGCCAACCCTGTAGTATAGTAAGGCTTTTTCTCTTCAAAAACGACATAGTATAGTAAGGCTTTTTTCTTTAAAAAAAACGACATAGTATAGTAAGGCTTTTTTCTTAAAAAAACGACATAGTATAGTAAGGCTTTTTTCTTAAAAAAACGACATAGTATAGTAAGGCTTTTTTCTTTAAAAAAACGACATAGTATAGTAAGGCTTTTTTCTTAAAAAAACGACATAGTATAGTAAGGCTTTTTTCTTAAAAAAACGACAAAGTATAGTAAGGCTTTTTTCTTAAAAAAAACGACATAGTATAGTAAGGCTTTTTTCTTAAAAAAACGACATAGTATAGTAAGGCTTTTTTCTTTAAAAAACGTCATAGTATAGTAAGGCTTTTTCTCTTCAAAAACGACATAGTATAGTAAGGCTTTTTTCTTTAAAAAACGACATAGTATAGTAAGGCTTTTTCCTTTAAAAAACGACATAGTATAGTAAGGCTTTTTCTCTTCAAAAACGACATAGTATAGTAAGGCTTTTTTCTTTAAAAAACGACATAGTATAGTAAGGCTTTTTTCTTAAAAAAAACGACATAGTATAGTAAGGCTTTTTCTGTTCAAAAACGACATAGTATAGTAAGGCTTTTTTCTTTAAAAAACGACATAGTATAGTAAGGCTTTTTTCTTTAAAAAAACGACATAGTATAGTAAGGCTTTTTTCTTAAAAAAACGACATAGTATAGTAAGGCTTTTTTTCTTAAAAAAACGACATAGTATAGTAAGGCTTTTTTCTTTAAAAAAACGACATAGTATAGTAAGGCTTTTTTCTTAAAAAAACGACATAGTATAGTAAGGCTTTTTTTCTTAAAAAAACGACATAGTATAGTAAGGCTTTTTTCTTTAAAAAAACGACATAGTATAGTAAGGCTTTTTCTCTTCAAAAACGACATAGTATAGTAAGGCTTTTTTCTTTAAAAAAACGACATAGTATAGTAAGGCTTTTTTCTTTTAAAAAACGACATAGTATAGTAAGGCTTTTTTCCGTCAAAAAACGACATAGTATAGTAAGGCTTTTTCTCTTCAAAAACGACATAGTATAGTAAGGCTTTTTTCTTTAAACAACGACATAGTATAGTAAGGCTTTTTTCTTTAAAAAACGACATAGTATAGTAAGGCTTTTTTCTTAAAAAAACAACATAGTATAGTAAGGAAAAAAGCCTTACTATACTATGTCGTTTTTTAAAGAAAAAAGCCTTACTATACTATGTCGTTTTTTTTAAAGAAAAAAGCCTTACTATACTATGTCGTTTTTTTAAAGAAAAAAGCCTTACTATACTATGTCGTTTTTTAAAGAAAAAAGCCTTACTATACTATGTCGTTTTTTTAAAGAAAAAAGCCTTACTATACTATGTCGTTTTTTAAAGAAAAAAGCCTTACTATACTATGTCGTTTTTTTAAGAAAAAAGCCTTACTATACTATGTCGTTTTTTTAAGAAAAAAGCCTTACTATACTATGTCGTTTTTTTAAGAAAAAAGCCTTACTATACTATGTCGTTTTTGAAGAGAAAAAGCCTTACTATACTATGTCGTTTTTTTTAAAGAAAAAAGCCTTACTATACTATGTCGTTTTTTAAAGAAAAAAAGCCTTACTATACTATGTCGTTTTTTTAAGAAAAAAGCCTTACTATACTATGTCGTTTTTTAAAGAAAAAAGCCTTACTATACTATGTCGTTTTTTTAAAGAAAAAAGCCTTACTATACTATGTCGTTTTTTTAAAGAAAAAAGCCTTACTATACTATGTCGTTTTTTTAAGAAAAAATCCTTACTATACTATGTCGTTTTTTTTAAAGAAAAAAGCCTTACTATACTATGTCGTTTTTTTTTAAAGAAAAAAGCCTTACTATACTATGTCGTTTTTTAAAGAAAAAAGCCTTACTATACTATGTTGTTTTTGAAGAGAAAAAGCCTTACTATACTATGTCGTTTTTTAAAGAAAAAAGCCTTACTATACTATGTCGTTTTTTTAAGAAAAAAAGCCTTACTATACTATGTCGTTTTTTAAGAAAAAAAGCCTTACTATACTATGTCGTTTTTTTTAAAGAAAAAAGCCTTACTATACTATGTCGTTTTTTAAAGAAAAAAGCCTTACTATACTATGTCGTTTTTTAAAGAAAAAAGCCTTACTATACTATGTCGTTTTTGAAGAGAAAAAGCCTTACTATACTATGTCGTTTTTTTAAGAAAAAAGCCTTACTATACTATGTCGTTTTTTTTAAGAAAAAAGCCTTACTATACTATGTCGTTTTTTTATGAAAAAAGCCTTACTATACTATGTCGTTTTTTTAAGAAAAAAGCCTTACTATACTATGTCGTTTTTTAAAGAAAAAAGCCTTACTATACTATGTCGTTTTTTAAAGAAAAAAGCCTTACTATACTATGTCGTTTTTGAAGAGAAAAAGCCTTACTATACTATGTCGTTTTTTTTAAGAAAAAAGCCTTACTATACTATGTCGTTTTTTAAAGAAAAAAGCCTTACTATACTATGTCGTTTTTGAAGAGAAAAAGCCTTACTATACTATGTTGTTTTTGAAGAAAAAAGCCTTACCATACTATGTCGTTTTTTTAAAGAAAAAAGCCTTACTATACTATGTCGTTTTTTTAAGAAAAAAGCCTTACTATACTATGTCGTTTTTTTTAAAGAAAAAAGCCTTACTATACTATGTCGTTTTTTTAAAGAAAAAAGCCTTACTATACTATGTCGTTTTTTAAAGAAAAAAGCCTTACTATACTATGTCGTTTTTGAAGAGAAAAAGCCTTACTATACTATGTCGTTTTTTAAAGAAAAAAGCCTTACTATACTATGTCGTTTTTGAAGAGAAAAAGCCTTACTATACTATGTCGTTTTTTAAAGAAAAAAGCCTTACTATACTATGTCGTTTTTTTAAGAAAAAAAGCCTTACTATACTATGTCGTTTTTTTAAGAAAAAAGCCTTACTATACTATGTCGTTTTTTTAAGAAAAAAGCCTTCCTATACTATGTCGTTTTTTTTAAGAAAAAAAGCCTTACTATACTATGTCGTTTTTTAAGAAAAAAGCCTTACTATACTATGTCGTTTTTTAAAGAAAAAAGCCTTACTATACTATGTCGTTTTTGAAGAGAAAAAGCCTTACTATACTATGTCGTTTTTTTTTAAGAAAAAAGCCTTACTATACTATGTAGTTTTTTTAAGAAAAAAGCCTTACTATACTATGTCGTTTTTTTAAAAGAAAAAAGCCTTACTATACTATGTCGTTTTTGAAGAGAAAAAGCCTTACTATACTACAGGGGTGGCCAACCAGTCAGAGACCAAGAGCCACATTTTTTACTGTGTTACCGCAAAGAGCCCCATCACACACGCTCAGCCAGATTTATTGTAAATGTCACACACCAGCATAGTAATGACATAAATTGACTCATACAGTACCTATATATGTACCTATGTATGTATATATATATATATATATATATATATATATATATATATATATATATATATATATATATATATATATATATATATATATATATATATATATATATATATATATATATATATATATATATATATATATATATATATATATATATATATATATATATATATATATATATATATATATATATATATATATATATATATATATATATATATATATATATATATATATATATATATATATATATATATATATATATATATATATATATATATATATATATATATATATATATATATATATATATATATATATATATATATATATATATATATATATATATATATATATATATATATATATATATATATATATATATATATATATATATATATATATATATATATATATATATATATATATATATATATATATATATATATATATATATATATATATATATATATATATATATATATATATATATATATATATATATATATATATATATATATATATATATATATATATATATATATATATATATATATATATATATATATATATATATATATATATATATATATATATATATATATATATATATATATATATATATATATATATATATATATATATATATATATATATATATATATATATATATATATATATATATATATATATATATATATATATATATATACACATACATACATATATATATATATATATATATACACATACATACATATATATATATATATATATATATATATATATATATATATATATATATATATATATATATACACATACATACATATATATACACATACATACATACATACATACACACACACACACACACACACACACACACATACATACATACAGACATACAGATATTGATAGATATATAGATAGATATATAGATAGATATATAGACAGATACACAGACAGATAAACAGACAGATACACAGACAGATACACAGACAGATACACAGACAGATAAACAGACAGATACACAGACAGATACACAGACAGATACACAGACACAGACATAGACATAGACACAGGTTAGAGATCATGCATGTATATACGCATAGATGTACATCAGCAACACCAAAAACTGTATTTTCTCTAACAACCGACATAAAAATGAAATGACGCTCAGTTCCACAGCATGAGAGGGAACAAGTGAAATGATGTTGTCGCATAGGCTAACGTGAAAAACAGCCCTATTTTGAAAGAAGTGTCTCACCATGGTCCAGAGGGTGTAGATGCTGAAAAGGACCAGTGTGAGCGAGATGAGGCCCGTGTTCTGCAGCAGGCTGCCCAGCTGAAGGTCGTCCTTGACGCCCTTGAGGCACAACCAGCCTGAAATGGAGGCCAGCGGCGTGACGAAGAGGAAGCACACGATGTCGCAGAACACCAACCTCCTCTCCTCGTGGGCGCCCGGGTCACGCAGCCACTGCCACAAAAGTCCACATCATTTACCCTCAAACTGTCTGCAGATGACTCACTTTTCTCTTTCCACTCATTCGCTGCCAGAAATGTATACTATTCTTACAATGCTATTTGTTTTTAACAGTACTTTTTGAGGGTTTGAAATAGCCACAGTGTTAATGCTGTACTTAAACTGTTTTTTTCCCCTAACCGTATTTTCAGGACTATAAGGCGCACTTGAAAGTCTTAAATTTTCTCTAAAATAGACAGGGCGCCTTATAATCCAATGTGCTTTATATATGGGAAATAAATTAAAATGTGTCATTCATTGAGGGTGTGTCTTGTAATGCAGTGAGCCTTATAGTCGTGAAAATACGGTAATTGTTCATGGCAACAAATTCAGGGTATCCCTCACCCACTGCCCGTAGTTGGCTGGGATTAGTTCCAGCACACCCCACGGCTCTTGAGAGGATAAGTGCTATGTAAAATGAACAAAATGAAGCGAAAGTGTGTGATGAACTACCAATTTAAAAGGCCTGACGGTGCGTTGGATGTCGAAGCGGGCGTGGCAGAGCTCGCAGCAGTTGGTGTTGGAGGAAGACAACCAGAGCTCCAGGCAGCTCTTGTGCACGGTGGCCAGCGAGCCCGTGCAGTTGCATGGTGACAGGAGGACTTCCGTGCAGCCCCCCTCGTGGCAGATGCGGCACATGGGCCCGCCATCGCTGCACAAAGCAAAACACATCATGTCAAGACCTCCACACTCTTTTATTCCAGATTCGGAAGACATTTTGACTTCATCTTTATGGGTAAAATCAGCCTCTACTTTGCAACCCAACTATTTTGCACCCTAGGCGGTCGTCCACATTTCCCATAGCAAAAAAACGTCCCAGTACATATGAACTACTGTATTTCCTCACTTATAAGCCGCCACTTTGACACGTGCATTAATGGTTGTTTTCTTACTGCAAAACAGAAATGAATCAACAAATAGTAAATGTCAATTTGTCAACATCTACTGTTGAAACTGAGTATAGCAAAGTCTTGTGTGGCTATAAACCGTACTCTTGGACCAGTCATCATCATTTTTTAGGTACAAATATGGCTTATATGCGAGAAAATACAGTATATATATATGGCATGGTGGCATGTAAAAATGTCCATGCAATTTTGGAAGTGACCAAATTTGGAGTGTTTTGTGCTAAAACCAACCTGTGAGGGGTTTTGTACACCCGGCCTCCCCCGAGTGTGGCAACGCAAAGCAGCGGGTATTCACTCTCGTCCACACCATTGCTGCCTCTTTCTTCTTCTGCACCGGTCCCAACATCTTTTGCGCAGTCACACGAGGCGCCGGGCTGGGGGCAGCACGTACCCGTCGCCATGCCTAAAGGCTGCAAAGACGGGCATCAGGACGTGAGCACAAACTTTAGTGGACGTCAATGAAAGACAACCTCCCTGAGCGTGCTGAGTACCAGTGTTCATTGCTCGCTATGGGCACACCAGTATCACAACTGCCATAAGCAGGTGCACATCAATGTTCCCTCTAATTTTCCATGTAAAACATACTGTAAAACACAAAAAAACATAAGAGTGGACAGAGCTCCTGCCACTGGCTGCCTGGTAAACGGCGCCATCATGGGGAAAGAGATAAAAAAAAATAATAAAGTTTAGATTTTATTTACTGCGCACCATATGATTGCTGCTGCGCAGAGAAGACGAGAGTAGTGCACAATTGTGCAGTTTAGAGGGAACATTGGTTGACGTTACATTAAAAAAATAAGCAACAAGATAACTGGAATCTTGTAAAATTCAATTTTTTCTCAGAATATTACAATGCATGACAATCTCGCATTGACAAACCCACTTCCTATGGGAGTGCCCAAAAAAAGCACATTTGGTGTCTGGCCAAATGACACTTGGCCTAACATCAGCAGCGACGCGAGGGCAGCGCGGCAGACAGATAAACAGCTGGTTGTGCCGCGATAGCCTCGCGTCGGAGATAAGACGCGGCAACGACGTAGACAAACGTGCCCAGTGTCGCTCATCATTGCCGAAATGCCTGCTAATCCGGTGGATTTAACTGCAGTGTTGTTATTTTTGGATAAAAAAATAACATGCCAGATGGTGACAAAAACATGCCGTTGTTAAGACGCAACGATTTATGATGTTTGGCCTCCCACAATAATATGTTGATGTTTTGAAACATGTTATGTTGTTTTGTGTCGCCTGTGAGAATAAGCCATTGTTTTGTTTTTCGTTGAGATTATTTTTTCAAAATACATCACATACTGAAGAATTCAATTTGCACCTAGACTTTTGGTTGCCATGTATAGATTTAGATGTGCTGACACATATTGTTAACAATGTGAGTTTGTGAAATCTATGTTACTATTATTCAACAAATAATGTCATTTTATTGTGCATAACATTCTATTCATCTATCAAAACATGACTTTGTTTTTTTAAGGTCCCTTAGGTTTGTTAAATTTATTTTTTAAAGACTTTTTTTAAAGAATATGTGCATCAATGCACCGATTCCTAAATTACTCAGATAATTTCACAGAATTGAGGGAATTTATGACCTATTTTTAAATTAATATACTCCTTAAATAGTGCACTTGGTATCTATGCCAAAATAAAATACCTATGCATAGCTATTTGATCATGTCTAACTTTTTAAAAACAAATCATCAGTAATACACATCATGAATTTGTTGTTAAAATAATAAACATGACTAAAATGCAGACTATACACAAGAAAGTAAGTCATATTTTTTCATTCATCCATCAAAACCACTTACCCTTATAAGGGTCATTTGAGGTGCTAGAACTTATCATAGCCACAATAAGTAATTGGCAGGTTGTTTGCCATTGTCACTGATTTCATAGTTTTGGGAGAAAAACCCAACTACTGCTAAAGATTACTATTTGAAAGCAAAAATTTGAAAGTAAAATGACAAATTTTTAAACTATGACAAAAAATGTGATCATTTAATAGTAGCTCATAAAAAGTTCCACGTCTAAATCCCACAGAGTCATAACTAATATGAATGAAACGCATTCACACAATCGTAATAAAATCCTACAAAATGATCAGAAACTCCAAAACGAACAAATCCGACTAAAATATCACAAGATATTAACTCCTCAATGCAGATACATACACACTGCTCCAGGAATTAGATCAGCCCATACGTGATGACTTGTATGGAAATATAGTGAGGAGAAAAAGATAAAAAAGGTAAACAAACGCAAAATACCAGGAAATACTACTACTTACCCTTCTTTCCTCCGTTCTTTATGACAATTTATGACGGCATCTCGTCGGCGTCCGACACGCTTTAATCCCGTTTTGACGTAAAACTGCGCGTTTCAATAAGTAATCCGATCCCTTCACTTGCACTTGCTCGGCGGTGGTGTTATAGTTATTAGTTAGATGGTGAGTTACTAATGGCCTTTAAAAAGAGTTGTGTTGTTGAGAGCAATTCTGCACGCCACATTATCAAGCACACGAAGCACGTGACACGCAGAGTGACGTCATTGCCTTGCGCGATAAACTAATCGGGGGCGTCGCATTTTTGGAAATTATCGATGTTTGTCACAAAAAAAAAGGAAATCGGGGAAAATCCTCGCATTTCAGGAAGGTGAATCATAACAATGCGTTTACAGTTATGTATTTAATTTTTTTAAAGTGACATGTATTTCTTTTTTTTAAAGTGGTATAAAGAAGAGACTGGAAAATGTCCATTTACAACTGATTGGACGTCTACTATCGTCAATGGAAGGGAAGGGTGAATCACAGAGTGTAAATGAGCATGCAGAAATTAGGGAATGAAATAGGTCTCTTGATAATAGAGAAAATAATGATTAAAAGGGGGAAAACTGTAATTTGGGGACAACAGTTATAGGGGATAGCGGGGTTTGTTGTCCCAAGGGTTGGTCTTGATTGTTACTGTTCTTTTGATGAGGTTTTAGATCATTTGTTTCCAGTAATGAAAGCATTACCATTAATAAAGAGGACAAAGCCAGTTGCTAATCGTTAGCTTAGTATTAAGCCCCCAAAAACAAACAGCAGAATTGGAAATACTGCATTTTATTTCAATTTTTCTCCAGTGAAATGAAGTTTTCCCACTATATTAAAGATTATTTTTGCTGGGAAGCACATGATAACGTATTGTCCGTCTCATTAAGGAAATATTGCATCACAACAACCCCAAAAAGTTACTGTAAACTTCAAAAAACGTCATTTTAGCAAGCCTTCCTCCCGCAATGCAGGGAAATCTGCCGGGAAATGTCAAATGATGAACACGGGGGTCCAAAAATACATTTGCCATTGGCTTTATTGACGCATCGGCAATTTTCACCAGAAATAAATCTGACACACACAAGTCACACACACCCTTCGCAAGTTCCCTGCACTTGTAAAACGCTTACTGGATGTTGCTCAACCGAGTCTGAATCATTTTACCATTGAAATTCTTTGGAGACCACCGCGTTGTACAAAACTTTGAAATGATTGGACTTTGGATCATGGCGGGCCGTCCGAAACAGGGAGTGGGCAGACCACGTTTCCTCTGTCTTTGGGAAAATCGGGAAAGGCTTTCACATCCCCTCGCCATCGCTTTCAACGCGACCGGGTCACCGGGAATGGGAATGAAGTCAAAGTAAGAAAGAAAACGGGGAGGGAAGAGAGGTCACAGATTCTGGCAGCACGCCATTTTGTTGCCCCTTTGTCCGTCGGTGGTGGGCGGCACGCTGATGTCCACCACGTTGTTTCCCGGGGAGTCGTCGTGCGCCGACCGGTCTGATATTTGCTTCTGTGAAACGATGCGGTAGATTTCTGCCAAGGAGGCGTTTAAAAAAGGGAGGAGTTTTTAAAAAAGGTCCCGTAAATTCACTTGAATTTTTTTTTTTAAATTCTTGGAATATTTTTGACGAGAAGTGCTGACCGTGTAAGGCAAAATGACTGCTGGATTGTCAAATTACAGCAATAAACTCTTATTTTTATTTGTTTTAAGTGATTTGGATCTTTGGGGGCAATTTACTGGTGTTTCTAATCTGTCAAAACTATTAGGTCGCAATGGGTGCAGATTTTTCTTCCAACCAAGGCATATCTACCCACTACTACAGTAAACACACTGAGAAATACTACAGTGACTATCAAAGGTGGTAGCGAGGTGTGCGTAAAATGTGGCGAGGTGTGCGTAAATTCTATATTGCTGTTGACTATCTTTTGAGAATTGTTTTTTCTTACCTGTGAGGATGTTCTTGAAGGCTTCTTCCACATTTGTGGAGTCCAAGGCAGAGGTCTCGATGAATGACACCGTGTTTTTTTCTGACACAAAGAACGTTCACAATCGTAACCTGCTTTACAACAGCATTAATTTTTTTTCTTTTGTCTTATTTACCTGAAAATGCCCGCGCCTCGTCGGTGGGCACGGCTCTCAGGTGCCGCAGGTCGCTCTTATTGCCCACCAGCATGATGACGATGTTGTTGTCGGCGTGGTCCCGCAGCTCTTTCAGCCAGCGCTCCACGTTTTCGTAGGTCAGGTGCTTGGCAATGTCGTACACCAGTAGAGCGCCCACTGCGCCCCGGTAATACCTGCCGGCAGAAAACAATGGGCGGTCAACACACAGTCATCAAAACATGGCCGGCGGCGACCGACCGACACTCACGCCGAGGTGATGGCTCGGTAGCGTTCTTGTCCGGCCGTGTCCCAGATCTGAGCCTTAATGGTCTTGCCATCCACCTGAAGGCTACGCGTGGCGAACTCCACCCCGATGGTGCTCTTGCTCTCCAGGTTGAACTCATTTCTGGTGAAGCGAGACAGCAGGTTGCTCTTGCCCACCCCGGAGTCACCGATCAGCACAACTGCAGAACACGAAGGCATGATAATCACTACATTATTTATTGTTAAACTGGCCATTGACTACTATTACCTTGATTGCTAGCTGTTCTAGCATAGTGTGTCTACAAAATGTTTATTTCAGGCGGTGCCAAAGAAGCATTTTTCTTCATGTATCCTTTACTTTTTTCCTAGCTAAGCAAGTTTGTGTATCAACTCTGAACTCAAATGGATTGGCGTCCAAAGCCGTCATGAAAAGTACTTTTTCAGAATTCTAACTTCACATTGCCCCGATTATGGAAGGTCAATGACGTCACATCAAGTAGTATCTATTTCTCCCGTGTCCTTGCTAGCTTGTTCCTAACACTATCCCTCTCCACTTTGGCTCAGAACTTTTACTCTAATGTTATTCTAACTATGCCTAAACATTATTATACTAATTCACAAGAGAAAACACAAGGTTTGGCTTGGGCAAATTGTGCGTTGACGTTCCCCAGGGAGCTAACTTTAGCATTAGCGTGGTCGTGTGTTACGGACACATAAGGACATCAAGTGTCATATGTTGCCGTTGGTTCGCTTTCAGAAGCTCTTACCTTTGAATAAGTAATCATATTCATCATCTCGGTTTCCCATTTTGTTGAGTGTGGAGCTAAGTACCAAGCTGTTACTTTTCTAAATATTGCCCAACAACAGACAAACTCCGCCTTGGGCAGGAAAATGTGGGCGTCACCTGCAGCAAAAGTGACTCTGGACCAATTAGAAATAGTAAACGCAAGTTTGACAGTAACGTTGGCGAATCGGCTGTCGCAAAACAGTCACGGGACGACTTGATCCAGGAAGACAGCATCCAGGACGACTCCTAGATAATATATATTGCTAGACCTGGAAACAATGGCATAGATAACCAGCGGCCATCTTGCAACGGTGGACTTCTCTGGGGAGCCAGTGCACGCAGTTATAAAATGCTTGATTAGTAACAAAAACCGCTGGCCCACACCAGGAACCAGAGATCTTTTATGTACATTACATCAAGATGATTTTAAAAAATATTTTCCATAGCTTTACCAAAACATTTACCTTTACACTATTTAAAAATGTTATTATCATACCGTGTAGTTTCAGCAGATCAACATGACATCATAATGTATACCTGCAATAATACAGATTTGTCACGTTTGATATTACATCACTCTAAATGATTACTATTTTTACTAACCTGAAATAAATGATGTTGTCATGTCCATTCCCAAAACTTGTGGTTTTGGCCAGAAGTTGAAGTACTCCTCCCATTGTTTTTACTGGATGATGTTATCATAGTCCAGCTTGGAGGAACAGGTATATTTAGTGAATCAAATAGTGCCAGATTATCTCTTCAATCCAAATATATCTTATTCAACCCTTCCCCAGTTATTACAGGTGTGCCCCATGGTTCCATCCCACACCCACTCTTTATTATCCTCACTGTCTCAATGAAAACACCTGTTACCAAAGTTCATTCATTCATTTTCCATTCAGCTTATCCTCACCAGGGCCACCATAAAGGGATAATAATAAATAATAACGAATAAAAAAAAAACCTATGTACATTGGACAATTCATAGAACTGCTTTATTTCATCATTCTGATTGAGTCCAAAGACACACGCACGCACACATATACAACCATCTATTTATCCTTTGGTATAAATAGATGAATATACACAGATATACATAAATACACATTTCTGATATGCATTATTCTTTTTCTTTTTTTTTAAACCATGCTATGTCTGTAAAAGGACTCTTCGTATTGGATGACACACACGACACACACACGACACAGCTTGAACAAGTTGAAAGAATCCCTACTGGTCTGCAGGTACAACTGCATGCAGTCGCTCGACGGGACTGAGGAACATGTCAGCAAAATACTGGATTGCCATGGTTTGCCGACCGAGCAGCGACGATAAAACCAAAGAAGAATAACGTTCTCCATTTCCCATGGAAAATATATCTGTATATATCTTTCTATATAGCATATTCTTTTTTTTCTTCATTATGTACACATTCTCAGGAGCACGAGCACAAGAAAGAGAAATAAATTAGGACTGCACCAGTGAAATAAAATGGAATAAGGCCATTTGCGAGGAAAATAACTGTACAAAATATTGCTGCTATGCTCTCCATCTGTCGTAACGATAGATTGAATACACGTTTGGAGCAAGGCGCTGGCCTCGGTTACAAATAAAATAAACAAACTAATTAAAAGAGGTGACCTTTTGTTGAGCAAAGTATCTATTAAGTGTATTTTTTACTGTTTTTTTTTAACCAAAGGCAGGCTAATACCTTGGAAAATACACTACAAATGTGTTGGAATAATCAAAGCACTTTGGCTAAAACCGATTTTAAAAAATGTGGAACATAGAAAAGTAATAAATATGTCATTATTATTTGCAAATCAAATATGACTGGAAATTTAAATCCTTTACATAGCTTGGCAGCCATGTTGGAAAGGTCACCATGTCAACTAAATAAAATACTGACATGTTTTTTTTTCTTTTTTTAAAGGTTTTTACATGTGACCCCACGTATTTGTCCTGTTTTAATATGGCCGCCACGAGCCTTTAGATGTTTATGCGAAATACGATGCAAGTGTGTCACGCCAATAAAAACAAAACAAAAAAAAACATATAACACACGCGCACACCTGTACTATGTCACACGTAAACACAAGTATTCTACGTAAATGGCGGGGACCTCACTGTTATGCCAGTCTGGTGGGATTTTGTCCCTCTGGGGGGGCCCAAAAGATTGCACTGCGACCGCTGAGGAGGATTCGGCTTCGGGAGGACTGTCCCCTTCACATCTTTCAGTCACAAAACGCAGTTTACTGAAGAACAAAACACACAAATTGGATATGTGAACAGAGACAATAAATAAATAGAATAAAAGATTGTCATGTGACAGTGGAAAGCATGAATACTGCAGCAAAGAGACCCAGAATTTATGCAGAATGTGTCTTTTCAGAATAAGGGCAGAGATTGAAAGCAAGACTTTTATATAAAAAAATAAAATAAATACATGAGTCTGGCATTCGTGTTTTTATATAAAGTGAGTTTAAGACTCTCTTTGGGACATGTAAGATTGAGCAGCTGTCAAACTTTATGCGTTTTCTAGTTAGCCAGCATGATTGTTTCGTCGGGACTATATAAATGCGTTGGAAAGGATTATGACTAGATTTAGTAAAAAAAAAACATAGAATATATAGTAAAAAATGGGCAGCTGTGATTGCTAGAGTTTTACATTAAGAAAAAACTACTTGAAAACAGTCAAATACAGGTAAAAACTGTAAAATGGGTCAGTTAACTGTAATTATTTACAAAAAAAATCACATTTAAATTTTGGGTAAATAATCAGCACTGAAACCCAATAAAAATTAAAGGGGAGATAAGACAAAGTTGTGACATCACCTCCACTATTAGACTTGTCGTTTGCTATAAGGCAAGAATGAAAGTAGTTTACTTTTAATTTAAAAGTACCCTTTCAAGGCTTTCCTATTTTTTTAACAGTACAATTCTGGAAACACAACTGCCGGTATTTTTCCCGTAAAGAGAAATACTTTTTACAGTGTAGGTCCCTAAGCGGTAAATCATCCAAGTGATTGCAATACTTTCCCCGCTTCAGTTCATCTCAAGGTTTAGCTACAAATGTCATATTTTGAGATCATTTGAGCGGACTGATGACAAGACATGGCATGGTGCATGCTGCTTGCTATTGAAAACACACAAAGTGACCGCTCGTGCACTGAATGGTCACAATTTTATGACCATTTGCACCTAGATGAATGCTATAATGTGCAGGGTAGGGAGGGTTTTTTAATGGGCCTGAGAAGCATTGAAACAGATTTTTTTTCTACCAAAAAAAACGTGGAGGATTCCGGTGAATTTCTAAATTAGATGCTTCTCACTTACTGTCTCTCTTTCCCAGTCCCCATCTGGCAGGGCCTTAGACTCTGAGCCATAGTGTAGCGGAGAGTACACCCAGGTCCTGTCCTCTGGAGGCTGTATTTGTTTTTTTGTTTTTTTTTGTTTTTTTTACACACCAAGCACAGCAGAGGGCGCCAGGGGGGACAAAGGAGAGGGCCATAGGCACAGAGATAAGCGGCGGCGGCGGTGGTGGTGGCAGGCAGGCAGGAAGAAAGATGCAGGAGGTCGCAGGAGAAGAAAAGACAAGACAGGAAATGAAAGTTAGGGATGCATAACGGGGGTCAATGTCACCCCGCACGGCTCGCGTTAATATTTCAAGCCAGATGTCGCATGTGAGGGATGTTATTTTATGTTTACGTTAAATGTTTTCTCGAGGTCATGGAGGGAGAATGAGGGAAAATGAAAAAAAGGCCGAGCCAAGACGTACGGACCGATTGACGCAGAAGTCTTGTGTGGATTAGTGTTTTTATAATACAGTATTACCTCGTTTAACGTGGTTTTTCGGTTCCAATATCTGAAATTGTGACTAGTTTTTTTTCTCCTTGCATTTTTGGGCCTACAGTATATACTTTTTTTTTTAATAAATATTCAAGAAGTGGTGAATCCAAAGCCACAAAGTGGCGAGTTATTACTGTACATCGATCAAAGGAAATTGAATTGTGGTAAATATTGTATCGACCAAAGAATCAACATGTCGAAGTATAGTGACATAGCTTAACTAGTTTTAACTATATACTAGTTAAGGAACAAGACAATCAAATTAGCAATTCCTCACGCCATCCAGTAATGTTACGTACATATTTTTTCTGGGACATATTCTGAAAAACAAATGCCATTTTTCAAAATATTTCCCAACATCGTGATTACAATAAGATAATAAAATGCCCTTTAAAAATGTCTGACATAGTATTCATGTTAGTCTTAAGATAAATATGCAGAAAATATCTAAGACCACAGTGTTGAACAAAAAAAGTCTAACTAGCAGACTAAGGAATGACATACAAAGCTGTTATGGTTGACTAAATGTGGAGACGAAAAAGCGGAGAAAAGTGACATTGAATGCTACTAAAAAAACAAAGGAGCACGCCACCCATTGTAATCCACCACGGGGGTCGTCTGACACGGATGACAGCCCCATCTACAGCTCACTTACTGGCCATCTGGACCGCCACTTGCCCCTCCGTCGGAGAGGGGAGACCACCCAAGACCTTCCATCGGGAAACTGACAACAACCCCACGTAGGAAGCGAAAAATGGTAAAAGGACAAAAAGGTGAAGAGAGAGAGAGAGAGCTGACATGCTGAGGTGAAAATGGAAAAGAGATGTCCCCTTAAACACATGCCAGGAGATCATATCTGTGCTGCTTTTTGTAAAAAAATAAATAAATAAAAAACCAAAAGCTGACTTTGAAGCCAATATTTTTCCTGCTAATTTAACACTTTAAACAATAAAACGTAAAAAAAAAAAACAAGACTGAAAATACATGTTCTGATGACCAAATAATAATTTAGTATGTAGAACATTTACTACGAAACATAAAAAAAACAAAGCAACACTGATACCTAGTGGCGTGTGTTTGTCATTACATCAAAGCTGGAATTTCACAAACAAGCGTGTTGATGCGACAAACTAGAGAAATAAATCCGTCATTGGGAGTAAATAATTTAAAATTCATGTTGGCTAATTTGTTGATAAAAAGAAGAAATTATATTATTTTGAGATGCACCTTTAGATGCTATTAATATGATTAAAATACTGATTTTTTATGGTTATTATACAGTGTAAGAATGAAAAGAGCCTGCAAGTGTGCAGCAGAAAAGCAGCAAGGCCAAACAATTGGGGAAAAAGTGTAAAAGTATAGAGCATGCTTTCTTACAAAGTAGATGTCGGTGACTGGCACTTCGTCCTCGTCATCCACCGAAGCCTGGCTAGTGCATCCGGAGCCCGACGCGTGGCTGGCAGGGTCTGCCGCGACCACCATTTTGGGGCTGGATGGGCAAGCCTCGGCGGAGCCTTCAGGCGCTGAAGAAGAAGCGCATGGTGTCGCGCTGGCTTCCTGAGCCTCACTGTGGGTATAAAAGAAGCATTATTTGTCCGATTTATTGTGCGTTTGTATAATCTAAACATAGACAAGATTTTTTTCCTTTCTTCACAGCATTTGTTTTCCATCTCCTGATTCAGTCGCCATATTTTTTGGCATGCAAGTCCACCAAATCCCTCAGCAAACAAACCCAATCCTTTCAAAACTGCCTCTACCCCTATCATCACGAAAAATTGTAGCATACAGAGAGGAGATTAGAGCTTTTTTTTGTGTCGGTAAAAACAAAAATTAGGTTAAAATGTGCAGAAAATCAGGTCATGGAGGCTTTACAAAAACTGCCTCATGCCCTCAGGAGCACTGGCCTACTTCCCCTATTTGGTTCCCCCCAAATTTTTCACATAACCCTCCAGCAGCCTTATTAGAGCCATCTTCATCATCTCTCTCTATTGAAATCAAAACAATAGTTTGTTAGGAATGTGGAGGACAACAAGGCTAACATTGTCCATGTGGAAGAGAAGATTTTTTTTGGACTTTAGTGGTTCTACTAAGAATGAAGCAGAACTGCTAATAATGTACCTGGGTTCAAGTAGAGGGGGCTGCGGAATGGAGATGGTGGGCTCACTGTCATGTCTTTTTAACTCCACCTCCACTGTGATGGTCTGCTGGTCCTCCTCACGTACACGCATCTCCTCTTGGGTCCTTCATGTGAGGAAAAAAATGGATGTCAAGTCCATTTTCAAAGAAACGTATCAAACTGTAGATGTGGGTATCTTACCTTCCATCATGGGTAAGCGACTGGGTGTGCCTCCTGCAGACAAATGAAACAATGTCAGGAAAACATGTTTGAAAAGAGAGATCTTCAAATGTTGCCACAGTACATTCTAAAAAGATCAGAGTCAGTAACCAAAGACAATTTGGCTCTGAGGGAAACAGACAAATGAATGAAAGCCAGCAGTGACGTACTTATTTGGAGAAATATTGGTCCATTGCCAACCACTTACTTAAAGACGGCGACATTCCAAGCAAAGGAAGTACTTATTTTTTATTATCTTATGAGCCATTCATTTATTTTTATGGAGCTGCTCCTCATGTGGGTTGAGCAATGTTTACTTGCTTACTTTGGTGGGGAGATGCCACCTAATTGCAGGTCGGACTACAAAATTAAAAATATTTAATTAAATATGGTGTAATCCCAGGAAATAACTGGGTAACATGAAAATTCCAGTTGTGAACCACAAGTGAGGATTTTTATATTGGTCTCACATGAAGAAAAAAAAATTATCAACCACTTAAAGTCAATGGATTCCATTTCAATTAAGCTTTAGTTTTACTGTCTAATTTGCTTTCATTCCAATTCCAATCTAGCAAATGCTCTATCATAAAATTAAGAACAACAGATTGGTCGAATTGTTGCCGGGCAGAATTCTAGTAATGGGCAGTTGCATTAGAAATGAAATGATGACAATTAAGTCTTTTGATATTTTTTTGAAATATATTGTGTCCTTTGAAGTGTATTTCTACATTGCCAGGACAATAGTTAATATGTATTATGATATTTTTTTTATGAATGATACGGAATAGTGTGTGTTAAATCATCACACAGCACAAACATATGCTGCATGAATAAATAAACAGTGAATGAAAGTAAACATAGACATGATGACATTGACTGTTGAGTAAATAACTATTTTCCTTCCCAAAAAAACACTATGAAATTGGCTCATCAACTTGAAATTGTCGAAGAACGTTACCGGTAGCGCGGATGCTCCGTGGTGTCGCAGGGAGATCGTTCAGGAATGGACAGAGAGGTTGTGGAGGATAGAGTGGTGGCGATGGACGCCGTGGTGGCTTCCTCAAACGACGGCGGCGTGCATGGCAGATCGGCACGACCTGGGAATTCAAAATATAGGTACATATACTGTTGCACTGTTGAAAAGAAAAACATGAAAACAACTTTTTTTACCTTCGTCTTCCAGCGTGGGGAAACTGCGAGCGCCTCGGAGGTCGTAGATGTTGTCGTCTCTCTCGGAGGCCAGCTGGCTGGCAGACCAGGCGGGGCCGGGACCGCCACATTTTGGGACGCTCAGCGACACGCGGCCCTTCTTGGATGGAGACGATTTCAAAGCTAAACAACATATACATTCAATAACATTAGTTGGGACTGTCTCCAAATAATGTTAACTATTTAACTTAAAAGAGTGCAGCAAAGCTAAATAATCCAACCCTAAACTGTCCCTCTTTAACTGTTGAACCATAATAAAATAATAGAAAAGGCAAAATTAGTGCTCTTATATATGACCTTTTCAACCAAAAAGATGAATCCAAAATTTGGTTCAATGTGAATTAGCACCTAATAAGGCAGTTAGAATGAAGCCTATCTTTTCTTTCTTTGACTATGTAAGGCAGTGGTTGGACTCACAGGAGCTCTTCCTGAAAACGGTGCTGTTCATGAACTTGAAGAACCTGTCGGCGTAGAATCCGGGCCGGTGGACCGAGACCGTATCCTGAGGGCAAGACAAAGGTGGGGTTAATAAAGGACCGGCAGATTAGAGCGTCTATTAGTCCCGATTGTGTTCAATTTTAGTAATGTATGTCTCTGGGTCAAGCCGCTAGGCAGACAAAGTACAAAAATAAACACAGGCAGACATTATTGATTTTTCAGGAGGATGACGGATGACACAGTTTGCTCCACTTTAAAGGAAAACAACTCAAAAGCTGGAAAACGCTGGGATTTTTAGTGTTTTTTTTAGTTATGGACACAGATGCAAGCCATTAATGAGGAAAAATATTGCAAGTTTGCACAGCGGTGCGTCAGAGCGTTATTAAAAACTCACCCCGTCGTGCACTAAAGCCTTCCACGTGTGTTCCAGTTTCTTGATTAACCTGCACAGACGATGAAAGGCAACACAGTCAAGCTGGCGGGTGTGCACGTGCTGATGAAGCGCAGTCAACTTGGTCTTTTGCCTCCTGAGCTGCTCACCTGTACGACTGTAAGATATCGATGATGCCGATGTAGAGCAGAAGTCGTTCTCCTTTCCCGTTGACGGCGGGAATGCCACCCATCCTAAAAGACCAGTACAAGACTTTGTTTAGTTGCAAAGATTCATTAAAATGTGTACCTTTTTTGTTTCTTGGTTTATCTGTATTTTTTTTGGCTGCCATTGACGGCAATAGAAGCCTAATCCGTTATGAATGAGAGGGTTGACAGCGAACAAATTCCCAATGACACAAAACTTGAAAGTATTACTATATGGAAAAACTGCAGCGCTAGTAACGGTAAAAATGAATTTTCTACCGTATTTTCCGCACTATAAGGCGCAACTAAAAGACTTCAATTTTCTCAAAAGTCTGCAGTGTGGTTTGTAATCTGATGTGCCCTATATATGGATCAATATTGGTTAATCATAATTACAATAATTATAAATTCCCTTTAGAACAGCTCCTAACCGCTGCTACTATTACTACTACTAAAGCTCAACTCAGCAAATGAATAACACATTCCACTACTACTACTACCACCACCACTATGTTAATTAAAAACCAGTCCATTTTTTTTTCTTATTTTACAAGTCTGTACCAAACTGATGGCCTTTTTTTTAGCGTGTAAGAACTTATCTTGTATTGGAAAAAATACTTTTTTGGGGAAAAAAAGAGATGAACTCTTGGACCACATCATCATTATCACACAAGAGAATTACTATTATTCTAAAAAAAAAAAACAAGTTCACTACCAAACAACTTTAGGCAAATGAAAGCTGGACATTTTGTAGCACATCACCATCAACGAGTGGGTTCACTCACGTGTCTTCGGTGTCAATGGTCCCCCCGCAGGCGGCACCACCCTGGATGGACTCCATAGCCGTGGAATAGAGGGCCTTCTGCTGGGCCAGGGGCCTTTTCTCGTCACTGCCGCCTTGGGAGCCTTCCATCTGACGCTCCCTCTCGGCCTGGTCCATGTTGTGAACGCCCAGCAAGAGACTGTAGTCCATGATCTTGAAGCTTTCCAGCACCTGAAACCACAGAACCACAAAATCAGGATAATGCATCATTTTACAATTGCTTCAAAACAACAGCTTCAAATTAGTATGGTTATAATTAACATCATTTTTATCCCTATCTTACCAAGCAGTCTCTTTGCAGGGTTTTAACCAGCGCACTGTACGTGTCCTGATCCAACATGAGTCCGTCCTGCAAGTCCTGCATGAAGTCCAGATCTTTAAAGGTAGGGCGGGCCTTCTCACGTTCCTTCTTGGACGCTCGTCTCTTATAGGTGGAGCCTTTCAGGTCGTACTTGAGGTGCATGCGCACCACCCGGGGGAGCACGTTATTCATCACCACCACACGGATGTTCTTGCCTCCCGATTGGACGCAGTAGAGCCCGAAGAACTTGGGCAGCAGAGTACGAGGGTTTTGATTCAAATTCTGGAGGAAGACAAGATGATTTGTGACATTTGTGCTTGCTATCAAGGAACTATGTTGAAGTTCAACACACACACACACACACACACAGATCGGGAAGGAAAACTGGACAGCGCGACACGTGAGTGCGGATTATAACGAGTGCCAAAGATAAAATGGGGAAAAAAGGCTGCGCTGAGTGATAAGATGTGGGTGCGTGCGATGGAATACATCACACGGGGGAGAGAGAGAGAGAGACGTGGTGGTTACGTCACGGTGAAGAAAACATCTCGGGCCAAAATCCAGCAGTTGCCAATGTGGTGATCAGACGGGAAATCATGAGGGTTTTCATTAAAATGCTTGAAAACAGGCGCAACCTCGCAATAACCTGAGTGACACGAAAACATGAAGGTGGCGTGTCGCATTGTGACTACCACTTGTGAATAAACAATGAAAAAGTAAATGAATATATTATGTGTTGATGAAAATAAAAAAGTAAGGCAGAGGTATTTGTCAACAACAGATCTTATATAGTCGACAATTATCACATTCTTTGGACTATAAGTCGCACTAGCGGAAAAATACACAATAAAAGGGGAAAAAAACGTATTTAAGTCATCATTGGAGGAAATCTTATTCAATAAAATCCAAAACAAAGAACAGACAGGTCATCTTGAAATGTATTTAAAATGAAATAATAATAATTATAAGAGGCAAAATTGTGCTGAAAATAGTTCATATTCAAACAAAAAGGAATTACAATAATGTGGAAAAAGTTTCACAAAAATTGAGCTAAAGTATTAACTGCCCAAATGATTAAATAAACAAAAAAACTGCGACTTATAGTCTGAAAAATATATAAATACATCTATATCTGTTTTTGTACATTCACACTGTGAACATGCCACTGCAAACTCTCTTACCATGTAGTAGCCCGGCAACAGTTTCTGCAAAAACTCGGCCTCCTTGTGCATGACTGTTTTAATGATGAATTCGTCGTCCTTGGTAAGGTAGAAGACGGAGCCGCTGGCGCCGGGATTGGACAGCTCGATCAGAGGCTCATTACAAAGCGAGTACTGCAAAGGTCACAATGAAAAGTGATTGTCAGGGTGGGGAAATCAGAACGTGCCAATATAGTCCATCTGTATTTAATACGTTTTTTTTTAACATTTCATATTTTGTACACCATATAACCATTTTTTTTAAATCACTTTTTAAATCACTTCCACCCCTTTTCACTATATAAATATAGCGTGTCAGCAAGCAATGTAGCCAAACAATCAAGCTTTTAGCATCA
Organism: Stigmatopora nigra; assembly: GCF_051989575.1. Lineage (NCBI taxonomy): Eukaryota > Metazoa > Chordata > Actinopteri > Syngnathiformes > Syngnathidae > Stigmatopora > Stigmatopora nigra. Next base: position 5,315,050 of record NC_135512.1, read on the forward strand.
TACAACAACATCTACAGAATCTTGAATTTACTGCATACTTATTGGGCACCCTGTCCACTTTGGAGAAAATTTGAGACTTTTAAGTGCGCCCTAAGTGAGCAAATATGTGCCGCATTGGATTTATACATTTTTTTTATTGCTTAATAAGGGGAATTGCAATCATTAATAAGAGGGGCAATTGGTTGAGGTTGACACGTATATGAGTTATAGACATTTCTAAACACGGCTTTACCAAGTAGTCATCCGGCCTGATCCCAAACAGCTCTCGGAAGTAGCGAAAAGCCACGGGAGCGTACGTTTTGAAGCGGAAGTCTGGGAAGTGATGAGCCGGGGTGAGGTTGCTCCCTTCACTGCAGTCAGGAAAAACAAAGCACGGTTATGAATGCAATATTCCTATTTCAAATGCAATGCACGACATGTATTAGTTGGATACCTGGGGAAAAAGATGCTCTCCACCACGTAAAAATCTTGCATCAAAACGTCTCTCTCGGGTTTGGAGCTCAAGTTGCCCACTGTGTAGCCGATACCAAGCTGGATGGCTCCTTTCAGGGCCGAGGATGTGGTCTAAAAGAAAGGGTTGCGGGTTCAAAAACAGTCATTTAATATAATTTTTTGGGAAAAAGACACTTTAAAAAATCCACTGATTTAGCATAGGGTTGAAAAAATAAATTATAATCCCCAAAAAGTTTTTTTTTTTCCATTTTTTTTAAATTTATTTGATAAATAGCTGCATGGATTTAGCCCAGATTGAATATATACCAACCTTTTTGTATGTAGTTTCTCCAGAGGCATCCACGCCTCTGTGGCCAATTTTTTTCCCCTGCCCAGGAAGGCCTGAGGAGGATGGCATCTGACAAGCAGGAAAAAATGCCAATAAAGTAAACTCACCAACAAGCCCCTTGCATTTGATCAACTAAATATCAAAAAGAGCAAAGAGCAGTCCGCTCTGAATGTCTCCTGAGACCCTGGTGGTTGAGTAGTATAATCAAAATGGAAATTACCTCCGTGATGAAGGCTTTCCTTGCCGCAGCATCTGAAATCACATTTAAAAAAAAAAGTATGTTTATTAAGTGCTTGAGGGAGATTATTTTTCAACAAAATGACAAATCGTGCAGAAAAATTCCAACACGCGAGGTGGTGTCCATAGTTGTTTTAATCCCAGAGACTGTTTACAAGCTTTTCTGGGTTTTAATGTGGTGCTAAGTACAGGGGATCAGAGTTTGTCATTAAAAGTATAGCGGATGAACTAAACTTGGTTTTCTGTTGGAGGGAAATCAGGATTGGTGGTTGCTGAAGACATTCTGTTTCATTTTAGAGGCATGTTATTGCTTCAATGTTATTGTTGAGCTTTACATTTTATTAGTTTGACCACTGTAGGGTTAGAGGTATGCAATTTCAGGACAATATGACATGGGATTGATTTTTTTGGGGCATTGTTTTGTTTCAATAAATATTCAATTTGCTACAAAGGGGGGATGGGTGACACAAATATTTGCAATTGCTTTATGTTTTTCAGAGTGTTAATTGGTGGTTTGGGTCATTTAGTTAAAACACAAAATATGCCAGAGACATTTTTGAATGAAAAAAAAACCTTTCAACAAACGACAATGTTAATCAACGCCTTATTGTTGTTTGATCCATTTAATCAAATCAAATAAAGTCATAATTTCTAAATCAGACGGATCCAGATTGATGTATTTTTACATCCCTTTGAAAATTAACCAATTAACCCTTTTTAAAAAATATTATCTGGAACATCTCCAAGAGTAAAAATAATTATACCTCAATAAAACTCAGAATAAAAATAACCAAAACACCTCTAGAACAGCACCTATTGGAGCGATTGTCAAAACGAGGTTGAATGAAATGCCTTGACAAATGCTGCACATAGATGTCTCCAAGAACAGCAGCAGCAGACGTTTGCAAGTGCAGCGTTTCTCTCGTGGACCGCTCATGTGACTGAGCAACAGCAGAGGCTGTTTGGCGCGCCCCTCCTCCCCATCCCCGTCTTCCTCATGCTCCCCATCGCTTTCCCACTGTCTGTCACACACGGTCACACAAGAGCCACAAGGCTCCGAGGCGGCCGCGCACGTGCAAAGGCGGCTTGGCGCTCAAACGTGACGAAACGGAGGCAGGAAAGCGTGTTTGGAAATTTGGCATGTCGAAAAAAAAGCTCCCGCGTCCTTGAGTTTGCTGGAATTTGTATTCCCGTGTGAGTGAGCTGCTATGCAATCGACTGCTTGACGTCAATTAGCCTTCCTCGACGGTGGCGCGTTTGCTTAAGGCTGTAGTTGCGGCACCTAAAAAAAAACAACCCATAAAACTAGCGTATTTTCATTGCCATCACGTGTTTGAAAAATACAGTAATACCTCGTTTATCGCAGTTAATCGGTTCGAAAGATGCCGCATATATATATATATATATATATATATATATATATATATATATATATATATATATATATATATATATATATATATATATATATATATATATATATATATACATATATATATATATACATATACATATACATATACATATATATATATATATACATATATATATATATATATATATATATATATATATATATATATATATATATATATACATATATATATACATATATATACATATACATATATATATACATATACATATATATATATACATATACATATACATATATATATATATATACATATACATATACATATACATATATATATATATATATATACATATACATATACATATACATATATATATATATATATATATATATATATATATATATATATATATATATATATATATATATATATATATATATATATATATATATATATATATATATATATATATATATATATATATATATATATATATATATATATATATATATATATATATATATATATATATATATATATATAAAAATATACATATATATATACACACACACATACATACCCATAGATGTACATGTATACATACGGTTGGTCTTAACATTCAGCCATTTGTTTTGTTAAAGAGCCTGACAGCAGAGTTAGTTAATTAGTTAACTCACCCCTTACAGTACTGTTCACCATTCCTTCATTAACAAAAACAACTCTTAAGAAATAATAATTAATATAAAATTACATAAAGATTGTACTGTACTTTCTTGTGATGATATTTATATCCAAGACTATTCTTCCACGAGACATAACAACCCTCTTTGCCATCTTGCTAAATATGATGAAAGACATTTTCCTAATCTTAGCCTCGTCCTTCTAGAAAGATTTCTAATGGCGAGCACTGGCAATGTAAGTTCCCCCTTTCTTGCATTTGCCTCCTTCAAAATAGTCCTGAAGGAACAGTCTCGCACTACAAATAAGGATCAATAGCCGAGACTCCCTGAGGACAAGCTAAGTAAGGAGCTGTCACTGAGGTGATTCTTTATTATCTTGTCAAGGTGATGGAGCATCAGCTTTCAATTGGTCCTGTCAGGACAAAATAATTGGGTCAAAGTGCTCCGAGCCTACCACACACACTCACACATCCATTAGTAGGACGACAACAAGTAGGAGGGCATCTAGAAAAATATGACATTATCTAGATTTCAGCTGTTAATACAGATTCATGTTGAGCAGCGGGTAAAAGCTGGGTTGTCCTCTGCTGTCGGGGCGCATCACAACCCTTCGTATTGTATGCCAAGCGTGTGTGGGTTGTGATTGAGGCAGTCCGCCTTCGGTGGCAGGAAAAACAAGTCGGCCAAATAAAATGCTTGGCGTTCATTTAGTATGAGTGTAAATCTCAAATTCCACAAAAATACGTTATAATATGTATTTATTTTTGGCAATGATGTCATTTTTGTCAATATTACTAAGCCTAAGTATGGTATTTGCTACATATTTTTGACAATCAGTTGCATTTCCCAAAATAGTAATAAACATACTGAGCACTTATAAATTACAGGCGATTCTAGAGCCCTGTGGGGATAAACCAAAAGTCCACTTACTGCCAAAATTGGAATTATCATCACATGTGAGATGATATAATAATCTGTAAATAATTCCACAGAAACTGCACCACAGCAAAATTATTTAAAAAAAATGTGATTTATACTCCGGAAAATACAGTAACCTTTCTCAATGCAAATATTCCAGATTGAGACAAACCGCATGGCCAGCTACGAGGTATATATTGATTTTTTTTAACCCAAATAGTATTGGTAAACTTGAGGAATGCATCTTACTAAATTGTCTGTGTAGTGTCAGATCAATGTTGGCTAATGGTGTGCATGACCCTGACACACCACCAGAGCGCTCAGGGACGTCTTGGACGGTTTACTGAGGGGACAGACTGGCAGAATGGGGTGGCATCACCCTTTTTTTCCCCCAAAGAAAAATGCTAAAAGCAGCTCATTCCTAGCGGCCAAAGGACACAGAAGCCGTGCCCCGCCCGTTTCAATGTTTTTCTTTCTTGCGCCTTACTGATCCTCCAGAATTAGGAAAAGCTGTCGGGCAAAGAGACAAATGTCCTTTTACAGATATCTAAGAGGAGCCTACGCGGATGGACGCGCAGTGGACTTAAATGTGTTATCGCAGAGTTCAGCATCTTATAGCATGTGGCAATCTGCCCAAAGTGTAAAGCACGGGTGTCAAAGTGTCCAAATCAGGCCCAAGTTTAAATAGTTTTGCTAGTTAAAATAGCACAAACTAAAATCCAACTACAATAATGGTTTTCATTTGGAATTTTGATCCTTAACTGAACCAGACAACAATAAAAACAGAAAACAACCAAGTGCACTTAAAAGCATCACTCAGGCCAACTACACCACATATAACCAAAACAAGGCAGCCATACAGAGAGAAGACACTAATTATTCAAGTGAAAAAGCATAGACATGTCCATTAAGTCAACAGTCTGATCTGTTTACATAACATGTCACCATAAAGACTTTCAAGTGAAGTACAATCGATAACACTTTACTCAATCCTAACATCTGCCAATGCTCTCGCTAATGTTGCTGATTAGCGCAAGAACACAACGTATGGCGGCAACAGACCTGATTGACCTGGCAAAATGGATTCAGAGAATTAATTCTATTCAATGTATGTGACAAATGTGTGCTTGAGTTGAAACCAAAAGCACGATATTGGAGGACCGGCGTCATCCTCCGTGTTCTTTTGTGACGTCAAACCTCCCGGCTGAGGTTCCAAATGTTATGGTAATAATCTGGGAGGGTTGGAGAGAGATAGAGAGAGAGATTGCATGCAATATAGCAAAGAGGACACATCAGGACAGAGCAGATGGGAGCGGCCATTTGCGCTTGTCTCAGCAATTCTGACAGTCCCCAGACAACGGTAAAACAAAAAGAAATGGAGTAAGGATTTAATCAAGGACTTCATTACATCCTCCAATGTTGACTTTTTAGGGTGTTTGCAGGATTGGGCAAAGAAACCAAACACAAAATCAACCAATTCCCAATTTTTAAATGTTGTAATTTCAATCAGCAGGCAAACATGGCTGCTGTGAGGAACTACTTTTCTTTTAAAACTAGTTATAGTAACAGAGCAGTGTAATATTTGTAAGCAAACCATTTCTTACTTTAATAGTAATAAAAAATGTTAATTTATTGGTTACTTTTTTTATTGATCTAAAAATATATCAAATTGGTATACAATTTTTTATAGATCTAAAACAATGTTTATTTAAGCTTTCTTAAAATATATTTTTAGATTTTACAAAATTATTTTTGAAATAAAAACAGAAAAAATGATTTAAAAATTACAATTATTGATTTAAAAGGGGGAAAATCAGGAATATTAATATACATCTATACTCTTCATTTTAATTTGATCCTAAAACAGAAAGTCGGCACTCATGATTTACTTTCCCGGGCCACACAAAATGATGCGGCGGGCCAGATTTGGCCCCCGGGCCGCCACTTTGACACACGTAGTCTAGACAAAATCTTAAGGCAATTCGATAGGCCCATGGCTCTTAATAGGAGCGCCTTTAAAATGTTACGTATATTGATGAAAGGTCGCAGCTGTTCCAAATACGAACACACATGTAAACACTGGTTTCCCATGTTGAAGGCTACTGAGCTCAACTCTGCAGCCAACAAATACATTTCACAAGACGTGACATTAAGCGAGCCTGAACAGAGCTCTCCGGGCCTCGACAGCTGACATTTAAACTCATTTTTTTGAGTAAGCGCAACTCCTGTCAGGGCATGATAATACCGATCATCCCTTTTTGCTCTTTTGTTGAACGCAACTGGAATTTGACCAAAAATATGTTCCAATTCAGTGACAATCTTGAGTCATTTCTGTGCTACGACGTAGGATATTGCAAATTCACCTTAACTGCGTAATTAAAGAAAATTGACTAGGTGAGTCATGTATTCTCCAAAAAGATTTGAAATATGTTCAAAAAGAACAAGAAAATTACTTGCCTAGTAATTAAATAATGTCTTAGGTTGGAATGGATGAGCTTTCTGCAACCATAGTTAAAAAGAATAATTAATTTATTTAAATTCATTAAAATATGTTATAAATTCTAATGACAATTAATTGTAAAATTGACCAAAAACTGTTTCTAAACGGTATAGAACCCAAGTTTGTTGTTAACAGAAAAAAAATTCAGCCGTGTTATTAGATTAAATAAAATAAAATAAATTACACAGTCCTATTTTGGAGGTAAAATTTGCCCATTTAAGGGCATTTTTGAGAACTGATGGTATAAAAGCATGAATGAAGGACATTTCAACAGCTTTGACATAAGAGTAAAAAAATAGATTTCAGTCAAGTCACATGAATTAATGAAAACATACCAATAGAAGCTAAACAGGAAGTAAAAGATCTACACATATATACAAAATAAAACCTTTTTTAAGTGACCACCGACTTTTTTGGCCCACGACACACACACACAGCATGTCATCCTGTTTGGTTAAAAAAAATCCTACTATATAGTCCAAAAATAATCCCATGTGTTTTCCCCTTTAATTTATTCAGTCTCACGAACGAATCATCTCAAATAACCTTGCGTAACATTCAGCTGACTTCCAGCCGCCATCGTATAGTATAAACGTGATCTTGAAATGAGAAGGAATCCACCTGCCCTGTCCTCCTTCATCCACACGGCTAAGCTAAGAGCTACAAGCACGGCTAAGCGGCTAAAGATGAGTCGGGGCTTTCTGCTTCAATTCCTCCCCTGAATCCGATTAAACGATCGCAGGGGACGAGTTAACACGAGTCGTGCAAAAAAATAAAATAATAATAAAAATAAACACCAGAGCGTTTTTTAGGACACAAACACAAGACTTACTCACCCATGTCTCCGGCGTCCATTCCGAAGCTAACCCCGACGACCGTGTCAGCATCATCGGATGATGCGGCCCCGGAGAGAGGACTCCCGTCCCTGGCCTCCGAAAGCCCGACCGCTCCCTCCACTCCCTCGGCTTCCATTCAGCCTCCGGGAGGTGCTGGTCTAAGCGGCGGAAGAAACAGGCAAGCGACGATGCGGAGAGTCACAAACCAGCAAAAATAAAAGAGTGAACAGGCTTAAATGTTGTGGGAAATCTTCGGATGAGACATTTTTATCCGATGCCGATACCTTCCGTTGGCTCGGACGGACAGCTGCTCTTTGCTGGCTACAGTCTCCCCGGCTCGACTGCACTGCTGCGCGGTCAGGCTGAAGCTGCAACCACCGTTGACTGGCTCGACGCTTTTCGAGCTCAACACCCCCTCCTGGCGGCGAAGGGATGTACTTTAGATGCGAGAAAAAAGCTTTGTTAACCCTTTCAAGGACCATGATCACTACAGTCGACATGTACACATTAAATGAACTTAATACTTTAATTTAATTCACCAAATAAAGGGAAAATAAATATCAATGAGTATATAGTAATGTAAATATGTAATACAGCTATTTATTTCCATTTAAAATGACACCAAGCAGATGGCGACGGAAAAAAAGCAAATGACAAAAGACACTTGCAAACAAATACTCTTTTTATTACCTATAATGCTAGGAGTGCAGTGGTTGTACTTTTAGTTTGATTAGAGAGAACTTCTCTTGAAACAAGGATCAATTCCAGTGTGTTATACAAAACCTAAATGTCATATATTTTGCCGTGTCCCTTTTCTCTCCAGACCAAAAACGAAAGCTCAACAAGCACCTCCGGCAATTTTGCACGCCAGTAGCATCGGGTTTGCCCTTTCCGTTGCACGGTTTTTCGAACAGACCGTCACACGTCCGGGGGTGGAGTTGAACCTTCAGTCCGTCTCAGACAGAAAAAAAGGTGCTTTACGACATGATGGTTAATATATGGATCATCTAGGCGCTGAGATATGGAATTAGATCCGCCTCCACGACCTGCACAAAAGGTGGACAGATCCAATGAAAATATGCGCAATATCAACTACAGTAATCACTCGACATACATACATGCACGTTAGTGTATACTTACACTTGGATCATCCATGGGTCCGTATCGTTTCACCACTTGGCCCTCTTTGTTGATCAGAAACTACAAAAAAAAGAATGTAAACAAATTCTCTCAAACTTCATTTTTCACTTTCACTTAATAGATTTATAAAGTACCACGTCTCCCCAGGTGTCTTATTTACCTTGGTGAAATTCCACTTGATGCTACTGCAGGATTGAAAAAAGAAATAAAAAATAGAGATACTTTGAATGCAATTGAATGTTCCAAAATGAGAGTGACATATAAAGGCGTCGCCATACTTTCCCATGAAGCCTCTGCCATTGGGCTGCTCTTTCAACCACTTCCACAGCGGGTGAGCGTCGGCACCGTTGACTTCGATCTTGCTGAACATGTCAAAGCGAGCGTTGTATGACTCTGCAAACTGCTTGATTTCAGCGTTAGTGCCCGGCTCCTTTTGATAAGCAAAGAAAAAATACGTCATAAGGGTCCCACCATTCAATTAACCAATTGACAGGCAAATATTCTCAAGTTTTTTTCCAAGTCTAAAAAGATCAATACCCTAAATATTCACAGAATTCCAAAGTCTTTATCAAAGAATTGTGTTAATCTGGCGCACCTGATTGGCAAACTGGTTGGAAGGGAAAGCGAGGATGCGTAAACCTCTCTCAGCATACTTGGCGTGCATTTCTGCAAACTGAGAGTAGTTTACGGGCGTTTTGCCTCACTTGGATGCCACATTGGTGATGATGACAACGTTGCCCCTGAGACAAAAAGACAATGGCAATTGGGGAAACTGGATTGGAGACGGAAGATGTGCACGGACCAGAAGGCTGACCTGTATTTTTCAAGAGAGACCTCATTGCCGTCAATGTCGGTGGCCGAGAAGTCATAAATAGACGTGGCCGCGTTCCAGTCTTCCACTGGGGCGCCCTGTTGGAACACAAGTGAACACCCGAATAAAATATGATGGATTTGATGTTTTGGTATTACATATCACACACATGGAAAAACTAAATCAATATAAATACACACATTTTAAAGGAATAAACTCAAAAGTAAGAGTATACATTAAATATACAAATTTAAAAAAGAAAAAAGCACATTTAAAATTAAAATAAATATTCTCTCTGAAATAAAAATGTAAAACGAAAGCAGAATATGACAAATCTACGTGTATTAGTAATAAAACAAGACAGAAATAGACAATAATGTGTCAGAAAATAATCAAAATACTTATGATTAATTGGGGTGGCCTAAAAAATTTAATATTAATAAACAAAAAACATCAGGTTATTGTATTAGGCATAAAAGTCAAGAATAATCTAAAAACAAACAAATTAGAGAACCAAAATAATTGTGCATGTCAAACTGAGATGAAGACATCAAATAAATGCCCCTTAAAACATATTCAAATAAATACAAAATGAATCAACATCCACTAGCATATACTTAAAAACAGATGTGCATCAGAAATATAAACATGACCCCTGACCCCAAATCCCTGGTCTGTCTTTGATTTCCTGCATTTCAGCGCCTTTGACGTGCGTCTACACGGATATCAAAGTCTTACCAAAGCTTGCAGCAGGACGCTAAACAGCACGGCAAGGCCTACACGACGCATGGTTGCCCTCGAGAGCGTTCCTCGCTGGGCACCGAGCAGTCCAACGCCTTCCTTATGTAGCCAGCGTCTTCACCTCCGCTCCCTGTCCTCTTATAAAACTGACCTGGGATCAGCGACTCGACTGATAAGCTGCCGTTATCCAATAGCTGACCTTCTAGCACAGCACTGACCCGTAAATCCACATCACGCACGTATTGTTCTGCGGTTCAGAGTCCACCACATCATCATAAGCTCATAAAAGGATATTTAAAAGTAAGAAAATGGAACAAAACGTTCTGTCGAAGTCGGATTCGGGTACATGAGCTCATTGGGTCAGCGGGGCGGCCTACAAGTTCGGAACGGTGACGTTTCCATTGGATAGTTAGTATCGGTATCGGCGGCTGATTGGTCTAATTTTGGAATTTATGACCTGATCACAAGATCGAATCTGATCTCGTCATTGTGTGTGGTATCAGTGCCATCTTGCTTTTTGGCTGCTGTAAAACTAAATGCTGAGTGGGACGACCATAAGAACGCAGCATCGTGTAATATTTGTTAGGTGCAATTTAATATTAAAAATATTATTGGTCATTTACCGGTTACATTATTTTTGTAATATTTTTACAGTTCTAAAAATAGGGCAAAACATAACTTGAAAACAATTTGTATTGTAAGTAAAAAACCTAAACAAAATAAAATTCATATACATACTTGGATTATCAACATTTCATCAATATTTGTATCTATATTTGGTTAACGAGGAAAAATGATGAATACACTCCTAAGTGACTCACCACATCAAAATTAAAGCAATGTGTCAAAACTGCTAAACTAAACCACGTTCGAAATAAGACAAATTGAATTTGGGAACACCCCCTGATATGTTTTTGTTAGTTTTGTTTTTCTAAACAACAATGTTGTTGTTGAGTGACTGTGCGTGCGCCTGGAATCCAAAGATAACAATAGCACACATTCTAGCTATGCCCATTGAACAATTTAGCACCAAAGACCACTAAACAAACACTTTGCTTTACCGTCGAGGGGAGAAGAAAGTAGAGGAACACAGCCATCGCCACTCCACCGGTGGCCACAGTCGCGCACGTTATTATTAAGCATAACGGTCTCATTTTGTCTCAAAAAAGCGAGCCCATTTTGATCAAAAGCAGCAGCCCACCCAGTCTTTCGTGTGACGAAGCTAGTAAGAAGTAACTCTTTTAAAATAGATTTTTTTGGGAGAAAAATAATTTTCACGATCAACACCCTATTTTAGTTGCACGTTTGCTATATAATAATTATATAGAAATAAGTATTTTATGTGAATCTCCGCCCACCTGCTTCTCGGGAACGCGTTTCTTTACGTCATCAACAAGCGCCAGTAAACATCGTGTGCCTCGAATTGTTGCTATACGCAGTGACTATTTGCTACAGATTACCAAATTTATCTCTAATAAAGTATACCTTGACTCAAGTAAGAGTTGTCTAAAATATGGACGACGAAGAGGAAACTTACAGACTGTGGAAAATTCGCAAGACAATCATGCAGGCGAGTTGCTTTTCACCCATCGAATCGATAATTCATTTCTACATATTAGTCGAATATTTGATTTTAAAAAAATGAAATAAAATAATGTTTCACTACAGCTATGCCACGACAGAGGCTACCTGGTGACCCAGGACGAGTTGGATCAAACTCTAGACGACTTCAAAAGCCAGTTCGGGGATAAACCGAGCGAAAGTCGACCCAGACGCACGGATCTTACCGTCCTCGTTGCTCACAACGACGATCCCACCGACCAGATGTTTGTCTTCTTCCCCGGTAATCATATCCGTTCAATAATTGCTGCCAATTCTCTCCGTCAAAATGAATTGAACAGTCATATGTGTGCTTTTCCAGAGGAGACCAAGGTGGGCATCAAGACCATCAAGATGTACTGTCAGAGAATGCAAGAGGAGAACATCACACGTGCTATCATTGTGGTCCAAATGGGCATGACGCCCTCAGCAAAACAGGTTCCACATCATTGAGACACCTAAACGTGCATTTATAGAATAATTTTTGTACTCACAATTTTATCCCACTTTTAAGTCTTTAGTGGACATGGCGCCTAAGTACATCTTGGAGCAGTTTCTTCAGCAGGAGCTGCTTATCAACATCACAGAACATGAGGTCAGATGACACCAATATTTAACTATAAAACAATAACACTGGATTTATGTTAAGAGAACAGGAAGTTAATTTTTTTAAATCCTGGTTGTCTTTCAGCTTGTACCTGAACACATCGTTATGACGAAAGAGGAAGTGACTGAGCTTCTGGCCAGATAGTATCCTGTCATGCATGACTTAAGTAAACGGCTAAATGGTGAAATGCGGTTGAAATTGTGTTTGTTGCCTTAATGTGTTCACCTCAGTAAACTGAAGGAAAGTCAGCTTCCCAGAATCCAGGCCGGAGATCCAGTGGCTCGTTACTTTGGCTTAAAGAGAGGACAGGTAACAAAAAAAAAGAATTAGTTGGCAAAAAAGCATTCAAAGAAATTCTACTTACCACTCTGCTGTTCATTTGCCAGTCCTATAACCCAACTATTTTGTTTTTGAAGGTGGTAAAGATCATCAGACCGAGTGAGACAGCTGGACGTTACATCACATACAGATTAGTTCAGTGATAGGTAGGAATCATCCATGTCAGCCATATTTTGACAATACATCTATTGTGGTTATGATTAGTAATTCTTCCTATTGCAAATTTAGCTACCAAGATGCTACTCAAGAAGAGTCATTCAAGTCACTCATCGTTCCTGGATTCTTATTTTTATGGTGATTTTCTGTTTGTTTTTATGGATTGATTTTGTCAAATAAAAATACTATTTAGAAAGATTCAGTGTTTACTTTTTGCTATGATGCGTGAAAAAGGAACGTCTATTTTGCTTAATGCATGTAGAATCCTAAAATGCACAAAATCCCTAAAAACGAAGTCATTATTTTATTAAAACTGACAAAAACAAATAAAGCAATTGAGCAAATTCAATATAGCGACAAAACAAAAATTTGTGCTGAAATAGAACCAGCAGCACTTCATGCATTAAAAACACTTTGGACATTTAACCAATTGATATCAGTTAGAAAGCTGCAAAAAGAAAAAAAATCATTCATGAGCATTTTAAAAAGGCATTTTTAGACAAATTCAGGTCCACTGGCTCGATTTCGGCTCAACGCCAACTTTTTGCCGCAGAGGCGCATCAGAACCCTGGAGCGACCGGACAGTGGCGAACAGTAGTAATAATTGTTGGACTGGTTGACGTTGAGCTCGGCCAGGGATGCGATCAGGCTTCCCTGGGCCCCGCCCACCTCCGCCTCATCTAAAGGGGGTCCGGCAGGAGGCGATGGCGGAGGAGTGTCGTCCTGTTCCTCCTGTTCCTCCTCGTCTCCCGGTTTGGTACTCTCGTCCTGCTCTGAGTCCGAGTCGGGGAGTTGCTCGCTGGAGCCCATGGAGCCTGCAGGGGTACTCGTGTCATGATTGAACATTTTCAATCCATAAGAATGGGCAAATATTGCGTCAAAAATTTTGTGTGAAATTACTTTTGAATTCTGAATTCAAATAGGACTTAAAAAAAGGCTGTCAGACTTAATGCTGCAAAATTTGGCTAAATCATATCTGATGAAAACAAAAATATCATTTATATGACAATATATTTATTAATTTAAAAGAAATTGTAAATTCCTGAAAGTTTTAGCCTTGAGGGTGAAATCAGAGAGGATTTGGACCATTTGACACATAATAATATTTCAAAGAAATTAAGGGCAAAACTCACCACAGCCTTCGTCCATTTTGTCTGACTCGGACTTGCTTTTCCTGTGCAAGCCCACATCTTCCTCACCATCTGCAGAACTGCTCGTAACGTCTTCGCCGAGAGCCTGAGCCTGCAAATTAGTGTCATTAAAATCTCCACTAAGGCTGTAACTGTAAAAAAAATACTTGACTAAACATCACTTGCAGTCACTGGTAGAGCTAATGAGTTCCTAACACATAATTTTAATTATTTTCCATACATCTGACGCACTGTCAAATTTTTAGGTTTATAGTCCGCAAAATACGTCACGCCAGATATGCTGTTTAAAAACTGACCAGTTGAGCAGAAGCAGAGGCCGAGCGGCAAGTTTTCTGAATCTGGGAGCTCTTGGATTGAAAGATGGTGCCGTAGAAGACGATGAGCGCCTCCACCACGCGTGCCTGGTGGGGGTAGTCCACCAGCGAAGACAGCGACACCGTGGCCCCCGTGGGGCGAGGCCGCATCAACGAAGGCCCAAACACGATCCCCAAGTTACCGGGACTCATTTTGTTGTCTTCCTCCAGCTCGGCGATCCTACGCGAGGCAACCAAGGAGTCGTGATGTTATAGAAAAAATATATATATATTTTTAAAAACTAGTTCCTCACCGGCGGAGATGGCGAATCAGGTATCGTAAGGTCGCCATGTTGGCTTTGGGCAGCTCTTTCAGAAGCTCCCTCAGTTTTCCCACCAGCACCAGCATCTCCGGCTCTGTTTCGGGACCCAGATCTACCAGCTGGGACCCCCTGCTCGGTAGGGGGGATTCGTCGGCATCTTCGGGCTCGGCCTGCGCGCTCTCTTTGGCCGAACCCACCAGACTGTTGTAAAGGTGGAATGGCAGGATGGGCTCTGGCAACTGGAAAACAAATATTCCAATACATTTTAGTAGTCGTATACTCCGGTTGCACCTAACCCATTTCTATATATATTTTTTTACATTTTCCGTTAAGAAAGTGCCAAGTAAGACTGACCTGTCGCAAGTACAGCTTGAGCACGTTACTGATGTCGTGCGGTGAACATTGCGAGAGCTCTACCAACTCTTTGCCATTCTCAAAAGCCTGACACAACTTCTCCACGCGGGTCTTTACGCCATTCACCCGGTAGATGCCCTGCAAATTGACAACAAAACTCAACATGGTCAAAAGAATATACAGTTACAAACTAGAATCCAAAGCAATATATCAAATGACATCAGCATGAATTATTGATTCCATTTTATAGATGCTATGTTGGAAATTGCTGGAATACTCAAAACAGAATAACAACTGATACTGGTACTCCTGCAAAAAACAAAAAAACTATGTATTATGTTGCTTTTACTTTACATGTGTCATCCCTCACCTGTTTAAGAGATTCACAAGCAAATTACACTCATTTGCTAAAAAGCCCCTTCAATGCTTCAATGGACAGACAACAGCTAATATAATAGAAAGCTATAGACCATATACTTGGATTTGATTGGCTAAAAAAATGCTAAGATAAGATGTCTGCTACTTGGATATGCTGCTTTACTTTTTCTTAATTCTA
This sequence comes from Stigmatopora nigra, assembly GCF_051989575.1. NCBI lineage: Eukaryota > Metazoa > Chordata > Actinopteri > Syngnathiformes > Syngnathidae > Stigmatopora > Stigmatopora nigra. The sequence continues at coordinate 5,330,451 of NC_135512.1, forward strand.
AATATTTTTTTTCCAAAATAAAAATTCTGTTGTAATACACCTAAGCGTTTTCCTCCCTTTGACACAGCCACCAAATGTCACCTCACCTTCATCCTCAGCGCTCGCCTCTCTATCTCCGAGACGCACTTCGTGACGATAAATGGGATGCCGTCGCTGGCCCGAGCGGCCACCAGATAAAACTCCCTCCCAAAGAGCTGCAGGCGTCCCCGCAGCTTCTTGTGGCCGCACTGGATGGCCAACGTTTCCAGGCAGCGTTTGTGACAAGCCAAGAAACACTAACAACGAGAGAGAAGACTGCCTGAAGAACAGCTACTTTGCTTCAAAATAAAACAAAAAAAACCCAGATGGCATTTGTTACCTCCTCGCACTCGGCACCCTGAAAGTACACGTAGCTATCACACTCGCGGCACTTGGCCGGAGTGCGTAGCTTCCTCAGACGGTGCGTCCGGGCAGCTTTGGACAGCCCAACGTTCCGGAAGGGTCTGGTGGAAACCACCACGTCGGGATCCATGCCATTCATGTCTGTGAAGGAATCATTGGGTGGTAAACACTTTTATGCAATAGTTGGCAGGGTGCAACTAATATTTGTTTCCAATATGTTATTAATCTAAACTTTTTAAATGTTTCTGATTTTTGTAGTCACTTTTTGCTTCATACTCAGAACCTTCCCCGTAGTTATTATACAGAAGGTATTGTGTGTCGTGTTGACGCAAGTTTAGAGTCCTGATCGATGTCTTTTGCCGAGAAAACGCACATTTTGGAGAAGCACTACCAATTTTGTCAAATGCAGCTGGGTATGATGACAAAGCCTATGTCCGATTATATATTATATATATATATTATATTATCTAACTCAATACTTGAACACATTTTAACTACACATTTGGAATTATATAGAATTGTAAACAAAGTAATTATTAATTTTGCCTTAATTTTTACTTAAAACAACTAAATTTGTCTATTTTTACTACTAATATTGGGAAAAAAGCACCACATACCCAATTCATCATTGAATGAATCATCTGATTGGTTCATAAAGAAAATTATTGTTTGTTGCAGCTGTATTAAATAATATTTTTCACCACACGCAGATATGTAAAAGATAAACCTCTATTTCTACTAACAAATTTTATACGGAATCCAACAACTAAACTCTTACTTGGGGTCTCAAATGAAGCCACATTCCCATCTTTTTCGTCCACGTCTTCGTTGGACGACGCCGTTCCGGTGGATGACGTGCGGGTCATTTTGCTGATGTCGTCTAATTAAACCAAAGGAAGGCCAAGACTTGTGAAAACACTCTGGCTAATTGAAATGAAGTGTTAGACGATTGCCTCACTATTGCTGGCGACGGGAGAATCCATGGCGCCTTCTGCTCCCACGCTGTCGTCACTTACTGTGGAACCCCACGATTTGTGGCCCATCCCTGTGCACACAAGGACAATATTGAAGTACAACATTTTATTTTGTCACTATGATCATAAGTCACAACAGTCGATTTCTTAAAGCTTACCAAAAAATAACAACTTTTTTTCCAGTCCACAAAAAACATTCAAGCAAAATAAGACAATATTTCCCACTTTTATGCACTGATATGATTTATTCTTTTATTTTGGCACTTTAAGCTAAGTCCTTGTTTTTTATTATTATTATTTATAGGATTGGACATCCACCACCGTCAATGGCACTGACAGACTAGCAATCAGGGCCCGTCCTCCCTGTTTAAATGAATTGGACCTAGTTTTTTGTAAATGGCATACCATGTAGTTAAATAGTAGGGAGGAAAAAAAATAAAATTTTGTATTACTTAGGCAGTAACTAGTGTATTTATGTTGTATATTTTTTCCCATTGTAACTTGAATAAATTTGCTTTAATTAGGACTGTATTAATTTATGTGTTATTATATACAAATATACAATAATCAAAAATAGTAATGAGGGCAAATCTAAGTTTTTAACACTAACAATAGAACCCTAGAAAGGGTTAAAGGTCATAGGTGTCAACTTTTAAATAACTGTCCACTGTCCCTGACAGGATTAACTCAATTAAAAAACATAGCGCAACATCAAATAGAATCATTCTATTTGATGCTGCTCTATTTTTTTAACGAGTTAACATTCTGAATGCAAGAAAAACTGGATTTCCGAACAAATCTGGTCAAAAAAACGACTGCCACAACAAGCGGAAGCGCACTCACTGGGATGGCGATCCGCGTCTACAGCTGCCGGATTGTCCCCCTGACCAATCTGCTCCGTGTTGAAGCTATCCATTCTCAACCTCAGACCGGTCCTGTTTAACAAGAAACGGTTAAAAAAGAAAAATCGCCACCTTCAGAATTCGGCTAAGCGTCCATCCTTACTGCGACGTCACGCCGGCCGGGACGTAGGGTTCGAACGCGTAGGAGACAGTCGGCTGGTCGGGCAGCTGCAGGTCACACACGTGGGCGACGTACTGCTGTCCCGGGTCGTACAGCTTGCTGCTCTCGCATAACGTCTGGTAGCACACGGGCAGCGCCACTGTCTGCATGTGCATGAGCTGGTAGTACGAGATGGTGGCCTGCCAGTCGCGTGGAGACAAGACGTGAGGGGAAGCGTCTTTCAAAGTGTCCACCGAAGCAAACGTGACGTGACGGAAGACGGACCGAGCGCAGAGTCTGGTCGCTTTGCTTGATGAGGTCGTGCAGTTGCCTGAGGACGGTGACCTTGGTGTCCTCTAGAACGATCATCTGAGTGGTGGCATCGGCGATGCACGTCCTGTAAATCGACTCGGCTTCTTCCGCCTGCCGTGAAAACAGTCGCCATTAAACTTTTTAAAAGACTACTTTGATCAAGTAGAGTTGTCAATATGCTGAACTAAAACGAAGGCAATCTTAATTAAAACAAGGTAAACGAGAGAGCTTTGGATTTGTTCCTTAGAATAACAGATTTAGCTTTAATTGTTCTATAAATGAGTTTTCAGCTTCTAATAACGTGATATTTTTGACTTTACTTTTTTTTAATGGAACTATTTGAAAAATCTGACTGTAAATTTACTTTTCATCTCATCCACAACATCATTATGCTTGCAACATGACAGTGTTATCTTGTGATTTTAATCCACATGTTTTTTTTGCTTTAAAAATCCTGCAGTTTTAGTCAAGTGGAGCTTATATGAGAATTACTACAGGTTTTGACATGCTGAAATGCCTGCGTGGGTTTTCTCCGGGTACTCCGGTTTCCTTCCACATTCCAAAGACATGCATGGTAAACTGATTGGACACTCTAAATTGCCCCTAGGTATGAGTGTAAGCATGAATGGTTGTTTGCCTCATTCTGCCCTGTGATTGGCTAGCCACCAATTCAGGCTCCGCCTCTGACCTGAAGTCAGCTGGGATAGGCTCCAGCACCCCCCTATGATCCTAGTGAGGATAAAATGGTTCAGAAAATGAAAAAAAGGTTGGTTTCTATGTGGTACTGGGGATAATGTTGGCCTCATAAACCACACTACTCTTGATAAAATTAGACGTCCAAACAATTTGAAGGCGGGGCACCTTGTTGCGAGCGTCTTCCTCCAATCGCTTCTTCTTCTCCAGGGACTTGGCAGTGGCTCCAGCACCCTCCTCCTCAGCTCGGCTGGCGGCCGATTTGGCCTTGTGGTCCTCGCAGCGAGCCGTGTAGGCTTGCTTGGCTTTGCGTAGGTTAGCCTCGCAGTCCATCTTGAGAAGGAAAACAATCAAAATTAGAAAAATCAACCAAATTAGTGGGTTTCCCTGCACCAAAAAAAACCTACCAATTTCCTCTTTGCACGAATCCATTGATCTTTGATTTCTTTCCGCCGCTTCTCATGCTCCTGCTTGCGCTGCACCAGCGGCTGGGCGGGAATAAAATATGTCGGTGTGATGTTTTTTACCGAAGTGTCCAGTGGCAAATGGGAGTCGTACCTGGATAAAAGTCTGTTGCAGAGTGGCGCTACTCTGTTGGTGGCCTACACTCAGCTCTTGGTCTTGCTCCAGAGCCAGAGAGTAGATAGAGAAGAGGGGCATGTGGGGCTAAAGGGGAAAAGTTTGAAGGTTTTTCAATATGTAGGAGGGGGAAAAAAAGGGTGACATATTTGAACTTACGTGCGTTATATTGTGTTTGCTGGATTGGTACAATCTCTGAATGCCTTTGGAGAATTCCATTTCTGGAGAAAGAAAGACACATTTACTTTCAAACGGAAATTGGTAATAATAATGGGGGTGATTCCAATTTGTTTTGTTTATCGCGGACATGTCTGGTCTACATTAACCGCGATATTCGAGGGATTACTGTAATTGTGCTTATATTTGTCATTGAACAGAGTTTGTGTGAAGAAGGCTGTTTTGTGTTTTTGTGGGAATTGTAGCCTACCCAGGGAGATTCTCTTCTCCACATAACTGATGAGATCCTTCAGGTATTTGGCGATGGTTTTGGCATAGAGGAGGGCGGAGTCGACACCACCTTCGCTGCGCTGCAACAACACGTCCACGGCCTCCACGTTGCCTATGGTTTGGAAACATGGCCGTTTGTATGGGATTCAAATGCAATACAACACCTAGTATAAATGATAAGCATATAAAAAATCCATGACATCCTTAAAATTAAATGTTTGTTACCCATGTCATCCGAGTTGCTCCCTTGATGAGCGGCGTCCTGGCCTGCCGCGCCATACAAATTCTCCATGGACTGCACAGCACAATTCAAGAAAAGTTAAAAGCAACAACATGACCAATGACAGCTGAGGAAAAACACAGGAAGACGTAGACTCACTCGGCTCTTCTCCGTAGGCAGCAAGGACAGGAGAGTACTACTGTCCACCTCGCCCATCAGCAGCTCAGAAACACTGCACACAATCACAGAATATACTTTACTCTCTGAATATACAACTTTTTTTCCCTCCATCCATAATACAGAAATCTTGCTAGGTCCATGTGACATTACAAGTATATATTTATGATTTAATATATATCAGTTTTTCTATAAAAAATATTCATAGTTACACTGTCATTTTTGTCATGTTTTTCAAGGAGTTTTAATCTTGACATTTCAGGTTGCATTTTATGACCATAAAAGTAAATTACAGTAATCCCTCGAGTATCATGGTTAATGTAAACCACACAGGGCCGCGATAAACAAAACAAAAAAACGCAAAGTAGGGTCCACCCTATTTATTTTTTTAGATTTTAATTTTTAATGAAATTCAAAGCGCAGCCAAGAATACACTCATTTGTCATGAGAATTTCAAAGAGCACTAAGTTCAAAATGCTGCCAGATAAGCCATGAAGCCAGCTGAGAGAGAGGATGAGGAAATGGAGCTGTCAGACATTTCAACCGTGTGATGGCTCACTTCCTCTTGCTATGCTCTGACAGTTAGAACAGACATCTGCACGCCTTTCACACAACAATCTTTACTATTCTTACTTATTAATCGTAAGATTCAGGGTAAAAAAATATAAAAAACTCAATTTCCAAGCACCTCCCCTCAGCAATCGTGCACCCAAAAAAAAAAAACCTAAATATCATTAACGTCCCCCCGCCGTGCATTTTGCTTGGTGGCCAACAAGAAAACCGCTTCCTGTTTTCTTGCTCTGTGCCTCATGCAAATGTGTCACGGCTTACGCACTTCTCCCTGGCGCGCACACGATTTCTCCCTCGCAACTTCTGTTTTTAGCCACTCACTTGCTGCTGAAGGCCACGGCGATGGTCTCGATGGCTTTCTCAAAGTCCTTTTTGTCCGAGTCGTTGCACGCTTCATAGTGGAAACCTGCAAAAAAGTGTTTGCAATGCAGTAACGCCGCTCTAATGGGGCGCATCGGCGGGTTCGCGCCACTCACTTTTGACCTTGGCGATGAGCTTGCCGGCGGCGGTGAGGATCTCCACCGTGTTGAGGAAGGGGTACGTGTTGATGACCTGCCGCAACACACGCAGGACCTCGCCCAAGCACTCGTGGGCGACGGGGCGCTGATTCTCCGTACCTGAGGGTCATTGAGATTCACCGGACGTTTGGTCGCCGGTCTTTTGGTCAATTTTGGTCGCTGGTCAAATGTACTTAGATATTTAACAGTACTAAGATATTAAACTCTCTCTTTTAGATATTAAACTCTCTCTCTTAGATATTAAACTTTCCCTCTCTCTTAGATATTAAACTCTCTCTCTCTCTTAGATATTAAACTCTCTCTCATGAATATAATTTTGAGAACTGGTTTCAACAGAAAACTCTGTCATCATGTGACCAAAAGGGACCAAAAGACCGACGACCAAACGTCCGAGCACCGTCAACGAGATCACTAAATAGTCAACAGCGGTCGGATTTATAAATGAGCTCTTTAGCCGACTCATCCTTAAAATATTCCACTATCAATTGATTAACAAACTAATTTGCGTCAGTCCAGACAACAACAGTTGTAAGACGTCACAAAAACGGTCTCCTTGGCGACGTCTGTCCGAGTGTCCAAGATAAGACGAGTGACCTCGACATTGTGTCAAACAGGACGTGAACTTTTTTTTCCTTCCAATTACGCAACGCCGCAAACTTGTCTAAAAGTGGCTTTTTGTGAAGTAACATTCTGACAACGTGACAGTGGGCATGCAGATTGGTCCTATCGACCAAGGAAATGCAGGCTAGGACGCGCAGTCAGACACTAGCCTGCACTGCGGCTTCCTGTTTCGAAGAAAACAAATAACTCGTACAACACCATCCTTGTACATATGTACATGTTGCACGGCCATTTTGGGGCTCAGTAGGAAATGTTATTCTGTGGCTAAAAAAAAGAAAGGACCCTTCAAAAGTTTCAACTACCTTCAGCTTGCACCACCACATCCTTGAGCTTCTCCACGGCCTCGGCGAAGCGTGCCACATCCCTGAGCAGGGGCGGGATGTCCTCCACCTCGATGGCGGCGCCCTCGGGGCCCTCAGACGGCGTCGTCGGTGTCACGGCTCCTTTGGCGTGGCCTCTGGTGAATACCCATGACTGCAGAGACAAACCTGAGGGCAAGAAAGACATGATCGCATTTGTGTGGTCAATAATTGTTCTTCAATGACATCAAACTTTGCTATTCCCCACTAAAACCAATCGATTGGATCGAGGATAAGGCAAAACGGCCGACTTTTGCCAACGAGCAAGATCAGAAGCCCTTTTTATAGATCAAAAACAATGATTTGAGCTATTTTTTTGGTCTTTCAACAATTTGTTTTTCATTTGAAAAGGAAACTACATATTATTTTATTATATTCAATATTAGAGTGGAAAACAGAAAATATTTGTGATGATTTAGATTTAGAGTTTACAAAACGCTTTTTTTAACTGGAAACAAAGAAAAAATGGATTTAAAAAATTGCAATTATGTATATATCTATAATCCTCATTTGAATTTGATCCTAAAACCAAAAGTCGATTTAGTTTCTCGGGCCGCACAAAATGATGCGGTGGGCCAGATTTGGCCCCCGGGCCGCCACTTTGCCACCAACAGTTTAGGACAAGGCCTACAGGGAATGGAGGTCACAAAGGAAAAATAATGAGGAACTGGGCGTGCTCTTGTCATGATTGAAATACTGCCTTATTTTTTACTGTATAATTGCTGAGGTTCATTTTCCAATTAGGGAGTGGCCAAAAATTAAGACTTTTAAGTACGCCTTATAGTCGTGAATATACAGTAATATTCATTCATCTAAAAACAACTCCATACATATAGATACTTGAAAAATGATCGCACTGCCCTTTTAAAGATGACTCTTTCCTATGTGATGCACATGATAGAGTTATCATCTGAGCCTTGAACAGCTCTACCAAATCACAATGATTCAAATCTTCAATACGATACAAAAAGCAAAATGGAGGCTCGCTTTGGCTCACCCGCCGCGCTGGCATGCCGGCTTAGGGTGGTGGGCCGCCTCAGCGTGGCGGCAGAATACGCTGCACCAGATCCCAGCTTGCCGTGCTGGGGGCTGGGAGTCCCAGGACAGGACAGGGAGGGGTCCTGAAGACCCACTGAGGTCGGGGTGAGCACTGATGAGGACGAGGACGAGTATGTGGGCGAAGAGGAGGATGTATAGTCGCCTCCATCTTTTTGAGGCTGCTCCTGGAGGATGGACAGCTGAAAGATACACAAAAAAGGAGAAAAACACTCAAAACAGCTCGTCTTTGGACTCTTGTTGACGAGGGACTTTCACAAGATCCCGCAAGACAATACTTCCTGAAACTGCGGCGCAGCAGCGACGTGAAGAAATACTTATCAAGAGCAGTTAGTTTGGATGTTTACCTGTTTAAGACAGACATCCGGACACTCCTTGCTCTTACGATCGCCTTTCTTAGCCCGCAGAATGATGGCATAAGGCTTGTAGCTGCGTTTGTGTCCCGGCCTCGGCATGGTCAGACGAGCCAGAATGGCTACATCCTCACTACCTTATCTTACTAAGCATTACACACAAGCCCGAATTGCAACACGCTTATTCACAACACACCATCACCGGCGCTTGGACGGAACGTTATCTGTCAACACATACGCACACCAAAAGTGACAGTTTCAACAGCGCCTCGGAAGGGATGTGTTCACTCAAATCACACAACAAGACTGAGATCCAGACTGCCCCTAACACACTTTAGGTATTTTTCCATCTTCTAGTTGCACTAAGTCAACTGTATCTTTTAAACTTGACCGGCAAATCTCAGTTGTGGTTGATTATGTTGTAAATGTTGTATTCTGGAACTTCTGGTTATGGGTTATTGTGCTTCCAAAGCACAACTTAAGTCTGGAACTTTGTGTAATAGTACATTAAAAAAAATGAAATAGGGGCCTGACACACCCACACAGCTGTCAGATGGTGATTTCTATATATAAAGCTGAAATGTGAAGTAAGATATTCTTTAAATGAATGTCACTGAATTTAGCACACCAACATAAAATGGCGACACGCTTGGTGTTTTCACATCTAGAAACACACAGGAAATGAGTGATGCATACACATGACCAACTCCTAAACATGCATGGATTTACAACCAACACCAAATATTTGTAGTATATAAAAAAAAACTGACAACAAAATAGACACTCATGCACACTGATGTAAAACAAACACACTAACTCAGACAAACACACTATAACAAAAAACGTAACGGCAACTTTGTAAAAATACAGTCAGACAACCACAAAACTATGACATGCACCTTGCACACACACGCAGAACAACTATAGTAACTGAGAAACAGATCCACAACTCCAAAAACACACCAACCCTTGACACACTATCTCCAAAAAGACACCAACAATATCATTAACTAACAAAACATATGTGACTAACACACAAACGCATCCCCATAACACACTAACACAGAAATAACTCAACACACAGTACAAATGATGGCTTGCCTCGGACCCCCACCCAACACATACACAAGTCAAGTAGTCAGTAAATACCCAACATATGTCTGCCTCACCGAGTTCGGCGGTCCAGGGCTTCCGCTTCGACTCTTCTTGGAGATGGACGGCGTCTTGATCAACTCGCGTTTCTTACGAGCGAACATTTTAAGGGTCCCGCGTCCGTCCATGCCGACCTCCTTGAGTTTGACGTAAAGACCACCTACCCACCCACCCACTCGCCACTTGGGTACCGCGCCGCCGCTCTCGCTGCTCAGCGGGGAGGCGTCGCGGGCGTACGTGCGGGTCCTTGGAGGCCTTCTGTGGCTGTGAGCCGTCGGCTTCCACGCACCGTCGCACATTGAGCCGCGCGCGCACGCTCACTGGCGAGAAGACGTGAAAGCCTGGGCTTCCGCGCCGCCTGCTTCCTCCGAGGGAGGGGAGTGGCTGGCTGGGTAGTGGCAGGCTGGTGGCTGGGTGCCTGGATCCCTGGTACCTGGATCCCTGGTGCCTGGAGCCTGGCTGGGTGGGGGAGTCAACCGGTGGCCACGACTACCGGAATGGTGCTACTCGATCAAACGATGTGACATTCGACAAACACTAATCCCGTTTAGATGAAGGGCATCCAAGGACGGGAAAATGTCAGCTTGACTGAACACGTTGCTCAACTCTTTGCGTGAACACAATCAAGCCATCAAAGTGCACGTGTGCCAACCACGTCAAATTAAGGGGATCCGGCCACCAGCTTGTGTCTCCACCGTGGCTACGACTGAAATGAGCTTCCTGTTTCAAATAAAGTTGGTTATTGATGGATTTATGTTTGATTAAAAATAAATGTGATATTATTAAACCTAGCGCACGTGACTTTTTTTCTCAATATTTATCTTTTGAGAGATAGTGGTCAGTGAGCATCTATCACAAGCCATTATGATCAATTCTAAATTTTCATGTTTTTTTTTGCAGGAAGTGACTTTTTGTAATGCTGGGATTCAGACAAAAATGATTAATAATTTTATTTCAATTTATCTAAACCAATAATCCCCACCCACACTTAATCAAAATTACTATTACGGCACATTGGGAAAAAAGATCTAATAAAATTAGAAAACCTGTTTATTTAAAAAAAGAAAAAATGATTAACAACAATGAAACAGTCATGGTGGAATGTAATAGAAAAAAAAATGTATAACAATCTCATTGTAAAGTTCAGTCTTACAAAGATGAGTTTTACCTTTCCTGGCCACACTACGCATATTGATAAAATTCCGAGGCACCAATCAAATTTTAATATGTATTTGATAGGACGCTCAGTATTAACACAACAAATCCTCTGAGGTTGTATTTGTGCTTTGATCCTAATCCCCAAATAGAAAAAAAGTCTTAATACACAGTTTCTAAAGACGAACTGTCATTTAAAAAAATTTTGAGATAATTCACTAGCGTGTAGTGAAGACAAAAATGAATGTTGTTATTTGCTTGACTAAAAAAAGGATATGCAAATGTTAACTAATGAAACAGTTCATTGGAGTGTTTTCTTTGATCGATGAACTGGAATATCTCGCACGTAACTCGTCTAGAGTTCTGTCGCCGGCCCCCAATCCATGTCTTCATCCTCGTTGTTTTCATCCTCGTCGGAGCTATTCATGCCCCCTCGAATGTGCGATCGCCTGACCTGAACCGCTTCGTGTTGTGCCACCCTAGAGAAATTCAAAAGAGGCACTTGTCAAAAATTTGCATCTCAACTTGTTCGACCCTTCAAAACTGATCTTAGTGAGTCTTACACGATGAATTGGAGGGCCTTTTTCTCTTCTGTTTGGGTCTGCGGCTCTGCCTGTCGAGCCTGTAAAAACAACAAGATGTTGGGTTGTACCTCCAGATTTTCAGGAAAGCATCCATCAAGACCATCAAAGTGTCAGTTCTCTTTGTAGCCCGGTTGCTATGGATTATACTTGATACTGTATACTTGACTTTGTACTTTATACTTTTTACTTTAATGAAGAGTGATGAGTATGTCAAAACTTTAGTCCTTTTTTCTGTTTATGTTTCATATGTACTGTTAACGGATGCACTTTTTTATATGTATCATATCTTGTGCTGACCCGACCCGTCTGTCAAATTTTTAAAGTCAATGTGGCCCCCCTGGCCGAAAAGTTTGCCCACCCCTGGTTTAGACATTGTTGACCTAAGTAAAACAAGAAAAACAAATTACCTGCTGTAGTTTGTCCTGAATAGCAAACAAATTAGCTTGTTGGGGACTCTCAGGCTCCTGGTTCACGTGAGATTGCTCGCTGTAAGAATACCGCGTCGATGGTTCGGGGGCGATAAAATCTGGAGGTCCGTCTGAAAGAGTGGAGGGAGAAAGCCCGTCCAGGTGGTTGAAGTCGGAGTCGGAATAACTGCGGACTGACGGAACGTCGTCCCAGTGACGCAGAGGTGGGCTGCGGCTCTGGCGGCGGATGGTGGCGGGCTCCGGCACGTCCATCAGAGGCGGGATTTCTCTTCCAGGCGAGTACACTTGATCGTAAGGCTCGTTGTCCGCCGCGTCCGCCTCTTCGTCCGTGTCGCGGTGGGCCCAGGCGGGCTCGGACGAGCGAGCCAGGGCAGCGCCGGACGGTCTGGAGCCTTTAGCCGCGGCCTGACCCGGGTAGGCTTCCTCGAGTTCTTCGTTGTCGGTGTAGGCCTCCCCGTCCGTGAATGCCTCGCCGTCAGTGTCCTCCAGGTCGCTGGCGGCGCTCAGGTAGTCGGACTGAGTTTGATCCAGCGCGTCCAGGTCCTGTTCTGCACCGCTCTCCAGCTAAATAAAAGATTCATACCAAAGAAACGTTGGATTTCTTGTGTAGGTCTTAATGTTGGAGCCGTCTTACTGAGTGTCATTAGTGAAAGAGTAGTGCCTCACGGTGACCATTTTGTGCTATGCCACGAGGCCTGCGAATGTTTTCATACCTGTCAACTTCAGCCTTATTTATGATTGCAATTCCTCTTATTTAGCAATTAAAAAAATGTATAAATGCAATGCGGCACATATTTACTGACATAGGGCACACATAAAAGTCTAAAATTTTCTCCAAAGTAGATGGGGTGCCTAATTAGTGTGCACTAAATTCAAGATTCTGTATAGATCTCGCTGTGTGACGCTGACAGTTTGACTTTCTGGGTACATTGCTAGCTAACGCGCTGTATTTAAATAGTGAAAAGCAGGACGGGTGAAAGGTGATATGCCCATGCGCATATCATGCTTAAAGTAGGATAATATCAGCTGGGTTTTCAGTTCAAAAGTTGTTTTAGGGCATACAGAATTTGAAGTTATAAAAAAAAAAAATAAAACGTATCAAATAGGGGAAACATTTATAAAGTTGACAGGTATGCCCTTGGAAGTCATCTTAATTGTACCTAAAGCAAACAATCTAATATTAATGAGAACACATTAGGTATATGAATGTCAATATAAATCTTGTGTAAGAAATGCTATTTGCTATTACCCTTACCGTGACTTCAGAAACCCAGACTGGTTTGGACTGTTGGTGACGAATCTTGTCCTTCAGAGCCTGGTACCATTTATTGGAACCAGGCTGCAAGTCAACACGTGCTGGATGAACAAAGCAATAAGTCTTACACTTAATATTATATATTTTTTTACATGTACGTGATGTATTTGATGGATGCAAAGTACCTGAGAAAAGGTGACTGTAGTCTTTCCTGAGTTTGAGAGACTGCGAGAAGAGGCGCCTGGAGCTCTTGTTGGAGTCGGGGCTGTAGCGCTGCCTCATTGCCTTGACGTCCTTGCGGCTGTGCGGGTCCAAGAAGATCACCATGGGGTGGTATTGGATGTAGTTGAGCCTCTCCACGGCGGTGGGTGTTATGTCCAGAAGAGGGTGCTTGTCCTGGCAACGTAATTGGAATCCAAAGTGAGCCATTGGTAACCAGTGCATGACGTAAAAAAAACTTCAAGTGTGTTATTGGGGGCTATCACTTAAGGGTATTTCTGTCTTTTATGCATTTTATTGTATTAACTTGATTTTATTAATTTAAAATGTCATTTATTCATAACGATATGTACAAAATGTTATTATTAAGAGTAAAAAGTATGGCTTTTAATTCTTTAAAAAATAAACCTTTTTATTGAAAACAAGGTATTGTTTAGTCTGTTTTTTCTCTCATATTTGTAAATCAAGCTTTAGTGAATTGAGGAGTTTCATTTCATGAACAAAAATGAGTTTGAGCACCCCGCTTAAGCTCACCTTCTCAGCTATCTTCCGCACAGTGTCGAGTTTGATGACCGTTGAGGTGTTGTCGCCACCCCCGCTGCGAGGAACCATCTCTGATGAAAATATAAACATTAGATAAATGAATACATTAAAAAAAAAAACAATGCATTAAAGTGTTAAAGTTGACTAACCAGCCACTTCGTATTCATCCGGCATCTCTCTGGCCAGCTTTTCCATGGCGATATCGTTCAGAGGTCCCAGAATAACGATGGGTCGCTTGAAATTGGCTTCTCTGAGGAGGACCCTCTCGTAAGCCGGGAATTTGCCTTGAATAGTCAGCTGCAAGAGGTCGTCCCGTGTACGCCGGGAGTTCTTTTCATTCTTTTTGTTGCCCCTGAGGCCTCGTAGTTTCCAGAATTCTGCCCGAGGACCAGATACGGGTCTCTCGCCGGTCGCCCTCTGGGTTTGCTCTTGAGTGGCCAGCACTTCCGCCCTGAAGGACAGTTGACACACCGACATTAGAATGAAATTGTGGTGCTTGGTCATTTTAAATTTAGACTTGTATATGCTATTGAAAAAAAGAGGTAAAAAAAGTTTTTTCACAAATTATGAACTATTTCTGGATTTGCCGTTTTCAAATTGGGTTGCCAGATTGGGCAAACCAAACTTGGGTTACTTTTGGCAAAATTCACCAGTTTAAGAATGAACAGTTTTGATGACTTTTAACAATTAAAACTTGAAGATCATCTATGATGAAAACCAGCAGCTTCCATCTAATTAATATTATAAGATACATAATATGAAGAAGCATTTTAGCGCCTTCCAGAGCGTGAGCTGCGTAAAATTGACTTAGATTCGTTAGTCATTTTAAAATAATGGGTTGCATTGTCATTCTGACTTGATGTGTTTAAAATGATCAGCATTTTCCCTTGGAGAAGCAAATAGCTCACCTGGTCTGGTTTGGAATGGTGCCTTTATCCAGCTCGTGCAGGTC